>NW_021318495.1:354223-358085 GCF_001605985.2 Dendrobium catenatum | reverse complement strand
CAAGCTCTTTTCCTCAAAAACTCAAAAGCATGTTTACTGTCAATCTTAGCTCCAATATCATGACTACCACTATTACACCCCATTTTGACTCCCCTCTAAAATGAATTTAGAGTGTAATAGAGAGGAAGAATCTAAACAGACTTATTTCTTATGAACACTCTTCCTGAAAAATATTTCTATCAGGACCAATTAAGTATGAAAAGATCAATCGAAACTCTTCCAAAACTTCAAGTTTCACAAAACATAAGACTAAAATCAATATTTCATATCCGGAAGCATATTGAAACATATCTAATAACTACCTCAAGAAAAAGTATAGAGTTTTATTAAACTTTTAAAAAATATATATGTAGCCAAAAGTGCTTGTACAACTTCTACTCTGAATTTTATGTATGCCTATACACAAAAAAAAAAAAAAAACAACCAACCTTCTGGCCTAATGCCACACTGACTCCTTTCCTTTTCCTATAGTACAACCATTGCTAATGAGGTAAAGCTCAATAAAATATACAAGCGATGTATAAGAAATAATCAATGTCTACAGTCAATTGAAACGACATGATATTCCATTTTATTCAGAAGCTATATAAAACATTATTTCCCATTTTGTTTACCGTTTCACATTTCTAAACAAGTCATATGATGGCTATAGGATGTTGCACACTTACAGATCTTTCACCTTTATTTGTGCGGGCCTATCCCTCATATATAACTTATCTCACATTTCTAATGCATTTCAATTTCATAATACATTTCATATTTCATAACAATTATAAAAACATGTCATTTCAATAATATTTGAGGAACCAACATGTAAATACATAATGAAACTAGAATTTAAGCCATCAAAATCATGTACCATGTGATGTTGCAATTATATCAAAATTTAGAATCTCCTATGTCATTATTTGTTATCTCACCTTGTTTTTTGGGCTAGTCAAGTAACTTAGTTCATATGAAATACCCCGACCTCTTTTCCTTCTCTATACAACCCCGTGAGTTCAATCAACTTAAATTTCTTTTTTCCTCTCCTAACTTCTTCCTTCGCTTTCCTTCATTTCTTTTCTCATTTTCCTTCATGAATTAATCAACAACCTATTGAGTTTGTCTCCTTACTGTATTCAGCTGATGTTTTATGCAACTGCAGCAACATTTTAGCAAAATTTAGAAACTACCATTACCTACTATCAATAAATAATAACAATTTCTTTACGTGCTCTTAGCCTTCCCTCTTCCTTTTCCTCACTGATCTGTTAAAGTTAGATTTACGATTATTTGATGTAAGTATCTCACATTTTTAAAATTACTAAACTCTAATTGCAAATTGTCTATTTCCTTAATCAACTGAATCTTCTAAGTAATCATTCAATTCATTGCTCCTGTAGATTTGCGACTTAAAACATCAGCCACAATATTGGCTTTTTCAAGACAATACTGAATCTCCATATCATATTCCTTAATTAGCTCCAACCATCTTCTCTGTTTTAGATTTAATTTTTTCTGAGAAAATATGTATTTTAAGCTCCGATGATTAGTAAATATTTTATATCTTACCTAATATAGGTAATGCCTCCAAATTTTCAGAACAAATACAAACTGCAGCCAGCTCTAGATCATGCGTAGGATAATTTCCTTCATGTGGCTTCATCTGTCATGAGTTGGAATTCTTATACGACTAAATTCTATGAAGAGAAACACCTCTTCATTCAAATAGAAAAAAAACAAGAGGAAAAGGGTGGCCAACCCCCCTTGCTCCATGCATGGGCCCCACGTAGAAACTACTTAAACCACCTCCATTTACACTCTAGCATGGCCAACTCTTGCTACCTTGAGCATGACTTAGACATAATGTAATGGTGACTAACAAAGAAAATTATGATAATATGAAGTACACTTAGTACTTACAATACTAAATACATGAAATTACATAAACACAATATCAGATTCATAAAATATGAAAAAAATGTAGAATCTCATAATTTGTCTTCATGGATTCTTCATGGCTTGAGTTCATGTGCTTTTGATCTTGCCGTAGTGATTGAACCACTACCATGTACTACAGCACATTAAGTGGCCACATGTTATAAGGTTAAAATAAAAATGTAAAATTGATATTTTGAGCTCAAAATACAAAATTTAAATATAGAAATTTAAATTTTAGAGTGTCTTCATGTGTTGGTTCTTTCTTGGGTTTATGCT
Source organism: Dendrobium catenatum (assembly GCF_001605985.2). Taxonomy (NCBI): domain Eukaryota; kingdom Viridiplantae; phylum Streptophyta; class Magnoliopsida; order Asparagales; family Orchidaceae; genus Dendrobium; species Dendrobium catenatum. Next base: position 355,886 of record NW_021318495.1, on the reverse strand, counting down.
TGTGCTCTTGTAATTAAGTCTCTCCTTGTTTGAGCATTTTGATGTGCTTAAGCTTTTGCTTAAATTCTTATAATTGAGCATTCCATATCTTTATCAGATATTATTATATGATTCAATTCTTCTCCACATGAAATATAATCTTGATTTAGAAAAATAATTGTACATTGTTCTACATCAGAATTTTTCATGGAAACCATCAAGAATACAAAGGGAGCTCGATGAGAAAAGATTTTTGGTACCATTTAACTTGATAAAGGTGCTAATAATGGAGGACTTTGCATTATATAGAGGAGACAATGTTGCCATGAAATCCATGGAGAAGAATGGAGGTCGGATCAGGAACTACATATCATTGAGAAGGGCAAAAATAAGGAAAGTTAACTGGGCATCAAGTGAAGCCAATGTCCAGAGCCTTGCAAGCTTTGGCTATGAAACCATGTGCAGTTTTATAGGCAAGTTGTTGCAAGCATGTGGTTCTATGGAATGGGATGGTTGAGTGTGTGGAAACACACTATAGGTGTAGTTGGGTTTGTTCTTGCCAGGTTGTGTGAGTAGCATGACATGCAGGTGAGCATAGCGGTAACACAATCTTTTGTAGAGGTCCAATGGTGTGCCTGTGATGTATCTTTGTTTATCTTGGTGCACTTACAATGCGGTTGTAATGGTATAGATGCATATAACATGAATAAGCTAATGGGCATGAGCTTGTTCTAGTTGCATGTGAAGCGAGTGAGTTAACAGGTGTGTGATGCAAGTAAACGGATATGCTTGACATCTAGGAGTGTCTAAGCAGTTGCGTGTAGAGGATCATCTACTTGGATTTTATAGGGTTTGTAGGGTCAATGGAGATGGCAACTTGGTTTTTCCTGTTTTGTTATCATTATGAGAGACGGAGAAATTTTTTGTAACTAAATATGTTGGGCTTCTAAATACATACATAAAGAATTTCTTAAGAAATAAATAAGAGTATAATAGCCTCTATTATGATGATATCAAAAGATATCTCCAGTATTCATTTCCTTCCAATACTAGGAATCCTACCTAATACATCAACAGAATGTACGAGTACGTGGGTTAGGCATTACCCCCCTGGGGTGAAAACTAGGTTTTAACTTTCCCTTTTTTTCTCTTATCAATTAATATTTAGGTTCTAAAGTTGCACAAATTCAAAAGTATTTATCTTTTTCTTGAAAATAAAATAAGCAGATATCAAAGTTTACCAATTTTCAAAATCATTTGGCTCTTTGTCAACATGTCACTATTGCAAAATGAAAAAATTGTCCTAGATAGTGTAGACAAGATTATTCAATTCTTATATTTTAAAATCTCAATTTGATTTTATTTTTTTGCTAAAATGATTTTATATTTTGAAAATACATGTTTTATACTAATTATATATATTGTCAATATTACTTTTGTTGCGATTGTCATTAATTTATCTATGCCCAACCAAGTTGACATTGTGTTGATAAAGATCAATTTTCTAGTTTATTTGAAGGACTCTTTAGTAGACATGGCCGGAAAATGATGCAAGCTTCTTTGGAAGAGATTGTAGGATTACTCTCTCTTCATCTACACACATAAACATATATATATATATAAAGAGATTGTAGGATTACTCTCTCTTCATCTACACACATAAACATATATATATATATATATA
>NW_021318495.1:269966-349841 GCF_001605985.2 Dendrobium catenatum | reverse complement strand
TATCACTCCGAGGCGCGAGTACTGAAATTGATTTCAGATTATGAATGAAATTAAGGGGAGTTATTTTGAAATTTGAATTTTGGATCAAGGCATTGATGGCATTAAACTAGCATTAAATGGATTTTCCCCTTGATGAGGCAGGCGGCATGTAGAGAGGAGAGGAGGGAGATTAGTGAGAATAAAGCAATTTTCAATTAGGAGGATGCCACCTAGGATGAGAATTAGTAACTCCTCATGTCATGAAATCGGAATTGGATTCAATTCAATTCTTTCCTTATTTGGACTTTGGCAATTATGGAAATTTTGGAGCTCATTCAAATTTGAATTTTCGAAATTTGAAAAGAAAGGTGGATGATGAGAGAGGTGGCCGGCGGTGGAGCTTGGGAGGAGATGGTGGAGGGATGTGGCCGATGGCCAAGAGGAAGGCCGGCGGTTTGGCCCCTTGGATTTGGTGAGGGATGACGTTGGGCTTCGGATTTTGGCTGAGCGGAAGAGGAATTTGGAGTTGGATGAAGATGATGGAAATACAATTAAGAAGATAGAACAACCCTAACCACGAGCCGCGGACTCTTCCAACGACTGGTGGGCCTTGCGAGTACTCCTCTTGAGCTCTCTCCTTTCTCAAGCTCTCATGCAAGAAGAAGTAGAAACAAACACACATTTTTCATTTCAATATTCATTACCCATTACATAAGAAATGACCATATATATATAGGCCTAAAATGACAAAGGAAATAAAAGACTAAAATGCCCCTTGGGCTACAACAGAGACCAAATACCCATAAGGGTAAAAACGGAAAAATTGAAAAAATAAAATAAACTACTACATAACATTACTAAAAATTATAACTCCTGATCGTGGCTGTCGATCTCCGGTGTCTCCGATGGTACAGGTGTCAAAATCGCTGACGATATCCTCATCACCTTTGCTACTTAAAAAGTTATCAATATATTGATAGTTTGGTTTCCTTTTAACATGTTCTGGCCTTTTGGCTTTTTACAGGGTGAAACTGGAGCTAATGTGCTTGTGGGCCTTCAAGTTTCTGCTGAGGATATGATTGAATTCAGCTACCAAGCAAATAAACTTGGATATGAGTATACATATGAGATGAACAATGAGGCCTACCTGCTTCTGATGCAGTGAATTGCATTAAGATTGAATTCCTACGGATGCTCAGCAACCATGCATAATAGACGTAAAGCCAGCTGTATCCAGAAAGTGGCCTGTCAATTTCGCATTGAAATCCTCTTGTTGTTGGCCTTTTAAGTCAGTAATTTATATGTAGCAGTGGTATTTCCTTCTCATTTGTTCATTAGCATGTTCTGGTTGAAATGTAAGGGTATCGAATGAGAAACTATCAGTTTATTTATGAGATGGCTGAACAGCGTTGTAATTGTTTTTTTTGCACCATCCTTTTCAATTACATCCTGCGTTGACCTCTTTGCATTTTCTTTTTCTTCTCAAGATGTAATCCGAGGAAAAAAATGAGCTCTTGAAACAAGATGTGAAGGGGCTGCTTGGATAATTTTCTGTTTTTTATTTTATTTTATTTTATTTATGTTTTAATTGTGGGTTCTAAAATTCGTGCCCAACCCTTGCCGCTTTCAGAGTTTTAACGGATTAAGTTACGGGGTAAATTTTTTAAAAATAGATTGGGTTTGAAAATAAGAAATTACCCAGAGATTTCACCATTATTTTGCAAGGACTTTATGATTTGAGTTTTGGTTTCCTATTTACACAAGCCCCTATAGTTAATTACCCCTTTTGATCATGAGAGAGAATTTTTAATTTAGATTAGTCATCAAAAGAATACGTCGTATCCATAGATACGTAATATCTGACATATAGAAGTAGCAATGGATTGGTATTAAAAAAATTGATACTTAAAATTTGAAATTTTATCATCTTGCACTTAAAGTGGGGGCGATCAAGATCTTATGATTCCATCGTTCTGGGCCATCGTGGTCTTAGGTCTACTCAGCCAAAGGAGGTAATTGATCCAACCTAATAGAAGGATCCCTATAAGCAGTTATGGGTTGCGTCATTTAGGGGTACTTTGTAGATTTGGGGTGGGTGTTTGTCTAAATGGATAAATTTGAATCCACCTTAGTTGATAGAGGAGTTTGTTCTCTATCAAGCATATCTTATTGATTCATATCTTAACGATTTAATTCCATTACAGAGCATATGGGCTCTAACAATGGTCGTAATATAATGATGTCATTTGATGATGAACCATCCAGTTCAGAGGGTCATGACCATAACTGTTTACATGTGATGCCATTTAATGACAAAACCCACATGTGAAATCATTTTGCAGCAAAATCACTAGTTAGATGATACATGTCACGTCCTTATTAGCAAGAGTGAAATTGAGAATGAATTATAGTTATATTATTGACTAGAAATTAACTCTTTGTGAGTTGAAGTAGTTTTTCAAATTTGTTCACCTCATCAAAATGTTGCGAAGGGTGGATGGGTGTTTGTTATAAGTGTTTCCTGATTTATTTTAATTTTAAATATCTTAGTCTAGAATGATTATTAGAATTTTTGAATTTTTATGAGCATTGTGGTGCCATTTTGAATATTATGAATTAACTCTTCCAGTTGAGACCTACATTCAGCAAAACTATCATTGGGTATGGCAATTTGAAAATATTTATATTTTGTGAAAGTTTGGGGTCTTTTAAAAATATATGATCTCCTTCGGTTGAGATAAACATTCCACATGACCATCATTGGGGAGCTCGCAGGTTATTACATTTTTGTTGATTGAATCTTATCCACTCTCTCTACTTGTCGACATATGATCGGGTTTGAATTTAAATTTATTTCTTCATTCGTGTAGCATTCTCAACGTCACATGAGTACCTATGACATGCTCGCCAAGACCTATGTGGGTATATGTCATTGTATGCATTTCACATGATATGCATTCCAGTGTGTGCATGATATGATTTTTTTTTTTTTTGAAATGTCAATTATAGTGTTGAATGACACACTGGAGTGAAACCCTCTGCTTTTACAGGAGGATGATTTTTGAAGTGCAATTACAGTGTCAAATGACATACTTGAGTGATACCCTCTATTTATTATAGATGTATGCATAGGTATTTTGAAATTCAATAGTGATGTTAAAGCAACATGCTAGAATAAAATCTTCAGAATCCTACATATGCATGTGGAAAGGCCCTTGATCACACACACATGACACATGCATGTAAATGCAATATTGGATGATATTTTTTTATAATATATCATGACTATTGTAATGCTTGTATGGGAGCATTTCAAAATATTTGAATGCAATGCATAGGAGTGTCTGACTGCATATATTACTATTGCCCGAATCTCAATCACTGTTGCTTGTAGGTGTCATAGAGGAGGCACTATTATATGCATTGGTCATCAGCTATTTTCTTTTAACCATAGAAAAGTTTTTATATTTATCTGCATACTACATTGAATGTCATAATATCAGTGCAACTGCGTGACTGTTGAATGGTTGTTGATTGCAAGAAAGATCTAACTTCTATTAAACATTGTTCATCGTCACCCGTAGATGGATTATTGTGTACAACATATTTCCTACAGTTATTTGTAGGTGTTGTATGTACTTATGTCCATAGGGGATTTGTTGTACTTGTATTGTATCCATGGTTATTATCCATAAATAGGTCATGTCAGCCATCATTATCTATAGGTAATGGTTGTTTTTGTTACAATCACCCATACATGTTTGCAGGAGAGCTATTGCACTTGCATCGTAGTCACCTTCACCATTCACAGTGTTGTAATCTAGGATCCCTAGTTTGTGATTTTGATGATGATAAATATTATTGATTGAATTATTATCTTTTATCATTTAATATTTTAGATTTTTTTTCTTTGAGCACAAATATTGTAGGTAAAAATACACTGCACAAGGCTACTAGAAGCTTAAGAATGGGTAGAATAAAAATGTCAAGTAAACAAAGTCTGTACTTTTTTTTTTTTAAATAAATTTTTTTATTCTATCCACATAAGAGTATATGCAATTGGGTGACCGTGTCCACACACACATAAGGGAGAGAATTTTTTTTGTACTAATCGTACTGTACGACTTACAGTCATATTGTACGATGAGTAAAAAAAGAATGCGCTTAACGACTAATTGAATAATTAGTTTATGTAAACGAATCATACTATATGATCTGAATCATATTATACAATTTGTTACTATCTAAAAATCCTAGCCACCAAATAAATTAAGTAAAATATTTAAAATATGATTTTTGAACTAATCGTATTGTACAATCTGATTTATATTGTATAAAAATTTAAATCTTATATAAATTAGCTCACATAATTATTCAATTTAATCATGGTTTAATTAATGATAGCCGATTGTATTGTATGATCTTGATCATACCATATGATCTTGATCATATCATACGATTGATAAGATGAAATTTGGTCGTCTAAACGATCATAATAAATGAAACCATGATTTTTTGAACTAATCACATTATATGATGTTAATATCATATTTGACGACCTAATTGAAATTAACTAATCGTACTATATGGTAATATCAGTACGAGACAATTGATAGAGATGATTTCTAATCAACATAGGAATCATCCTATATGAATAGAGAGAAAGCTAACAAATCATACTAGATGATCATTGGATTATACTATACAATGTGTTCGAAATGTTGAACTGTTCATTTGAACAACTGTTTATATCGTACTGGATGGACCTAATTTATGAACTGATTATACTGTATAAAGTCCAATAATACTATACGAACAATGATGACCAACTTGAATTTTTAGAGTTTCTTGAAGCCCAATACTTAAGAAATGTTTTGAGAATCTCTTTAAAACAAGAGAGGATTGTCTAACTACCGATGGTACCTTGAGATAAGCTTTTGAAAGAAATCTAGGGTTTGAGAGTAAGAAATAGGTGAGGTTGAGCATGAGGTAGAAGAAATGTGAGGGGATCACACAGTTGCTCTAGGCTAGCTACACCCTTCTCCTCCTATGGCCTTAGTGAGTTCTTAAAGGCTCTTGGGAGAGAGGCTTCTAAGTGAAGTCCTCAAGGTACTCTGCATTATCCATAAGGGAGAAAAAGGATTTGAGGTTCTATACCTATGAAAGGATTTTGGTTCTTTGCCATTTCCAGGAGGAAGAAAAAGGATTTAGGGTTCTGTGCCTTCTCTAGGAGGGAGAAAAATGATTTAAGGTTCACTCCCATCACTAGGGGAGGTGACATAGCTTTTAACACCCCGCCACATCAGGTTTAATGAAAGTGAGTATGTAAAGGCTTCTCCGCTTTACTGTTAGAGCAAAAGAAGAGTCACTTTTTATTAGTGTGATTCATAGAGTAGAGGACTCCGAGGAGTGGATGTAGGTCAAGGTTGATTAAAGCACTATAAAATTTCTGGTGTACTTTTCATTTTCAAAACTATACTTTTCACACTTAATTTCTATAATAACGTCTTGGTGAAATTATGATATTAAGGTTCTATTTTATTAATTAGAATTTCATCATCAGTATTTTAACTATTGTTAAATTTTTAGCTTCCACATCACATGAGCAAACTATTTATTTCAAGGTTTTGAAAAATTTACAAAAAGAATAGAATTCTTACTTAGGATTTTTTAAATTACAAAGTCACCCCTCTCTTGGTGAGCAATGGGCTAGTTCTGTGTGGTTTAACAACCTTCTCGAACTTTCACATATGTGGTTATTTGTTCACTTACATGTTTACATAAGCTACAAGTTGTGAACTGCATTCATCACCGATTTACCAGGTATATTTATTGGCAAGTTGACATTCAATGTGCATATGTACCTCCTACTCACAAGGTACTATCGATGTGACTATTGTACATTGATCATTTGGTCTTTTCTTATGAGGGGTCAATGCATTTGCGTGCTATTGAATGGATTTTGACTATAAGGCATTACTACATTCATTGCTTGTTATCTATCATTTCCTTTGTGTGCACCATTATATATGCGGCGGGTTCTTTATTCCTACCCATAGGTGAACTATTAGTGGATATTAACACTCATTTATATGTCGATATTGACCACTTTTTGGATTATGCCTCTAACTTATTTCTCCATATATATCCATTGGAAACTTACTATGTTTACTGCATATAAATTTCTAATACTTGTAAGAGATCAACATGCTTGCTGGCAAGTTGATCATGTTTGAGAGTTTTCCACTACAAGTTTCTTGTTTATAATTTAACATTTATTTTGAATGATCAAAATTATTATCTTTCACTTGCATTTTAGTTTTATAGACTCACTTTTACTCTGCTGCATTAGGTTTGGTGAAAGGAAAGTCACTTTTTGTTAGTGCAATTCTAGGAGCGGAGGAGTCCGAGGGGTGGACTTAGTTCAAGATTAACTGAACCACTATATAATTTTTGGTGTGCTTTTCCTTTTTTGCACTTTACTTTTTGTATTTTATTTCTATGATAAATACTTTGTGATCATCTGAGATAATGTTATGTTATATTAATTAAAATTTCATCATCAGTATTTTAATTGTTGTTAATTGTTAGCTTTCACATCGGGTGGTCAAACTATTTAACTCAAGATTTTGATAAATTTACAAAAAGAATAGAATTCTTACTTAGGATTTTTTAAATTATCAATTGACCCCCTTCTTGGTGAGCCTCGGGCTAGTTCTGTGAGGCTTAATGACCTTTTCGAATTATTAAGTGGTATCATAGTCATGGTTTAAAATAAGTTTTAGAAAACTTTTAAAAAATGATTGATGACTCATTTTGGTAATCATAATACTACGTAGGGTTATTCAATAACCCACCCACCTTTATTTGATAATATACCTTTTAACTTTTGAAAAATTCGCATGTCTACTTTCTTATAGTCTATTGATTATCGCATGTGGTTGCTAGACCAAGAAGGATATTCTGCACCTTTTTGTCTTGTGATGGCATAAAAACTGAACTATCATTTAAGGAATGGAGTAATGTTGATAGGAATTTAGCCTAACTAAACACAAAATGTTTAAACTATTTCTTCTATGCATTGAGATCTAAAGATTAGATGCGTGTGTCCACTTGGTTTGTAAATATGGAAGTCGGTCGAGCAGAGGAGCTCGTGGATTTGACCTTAAATATTGGGAAGGATTGTTGGATCATAATGTCAGATAGGGAGGAGCGACATAGTGAATTTTTTATTTGGTTGTTGATAAGAGTTTGATGGAGTTAGACAAGGTGCTGGTGAGATGAATGGACAGGGAGGCTTAATGAGTTCTGATGGATGGTTGATTGGTGGCTGGAGCTCGTGAATATAAGAGGTTAGTAGGGAGATTAGATGGGATTTGATTTAGAGTCTATTGCCATATTTTCATTTTTGTTTCTTTCAAAATCCAAGCGGAGTAAGGATTTGGAGGAGATTATGGGAAGGTAACACGAAGATAATGCGAAGGACATCATCAATGTGGGACGATATCGGATGTCTGGTTTCATGGCGTGGTAAGGTTTTTCTTTTAATTTGATTTGATTAAATTTTGATTTTTTTATTTCCATTCAATTTTTTTTAATAATAATAATTAATAATATAAATAATAATGATTATTATTCAGCTTATATAATCTGAAATTGAAAATTTCATCTTGATTTTAGCATTCAAAATTTGTGAGTTGTCATTTTAGAAATTGTGTCGATTAACGTTCATATTTTTTTCAAGCAAATTTATAGTCCCTTTTAGATAATTTGGGTGTTCCAAATGAAACGACACAGTCTATTTTTTGATCGGATGTCGTTCAGGCGATATCGCACATCAATTTCCTTAATTTGCGTGTTGTTGCTTTGAGACTCATGTCGATCTCCTTATGAAACTTTAATTTACTACACTTATAGTTATTTTTGGGTAATGCTGATGCTATGAACGTAATGATGAAGTCTATTTTGTGATCGCACGTTATTCGGTTAACATCACTTGTCAATTTTGGGTATTAATCATTTATTTTGACCAGTCGTGCTTGATTCGACTGCAAGGAGCTTCAACTTAAGGGAATTCTATGTCCTGGTCACAATATCACAATCCATTCGGCGATTGGATGTCATTTTACCCTTCAAGTGGCACGTCACGCTGACATGCACATTATTTTTATTGTCTGTTAAACTTCTTTATGCACGTAGTTTGATATGTAGGTCAACATTAATGTAAGTAAAAATATATTTGATATTTTGAATAATGTATTTTTTTTTTGTAGCCATAGGTGGTAATGGTGCTCATTGCTACCAATAATAGATGGTGACAAGAGTGTTTTATTAAAAAAATTATTCAATGAATGCTCAAAATGAAATATAAAATTATCCGGCATAAATCTCGAGATAAATTTAACCTGTAAGCTTCCGAAATAAATCTGGGACCAATGAAACTCCGAGTTCAGTAAACTTATAGTCGAATTGAATGTTTCAAAAATACAAACTAAACAACACCAAGTTTGATTCAATCCGAGCTCGAAAGGGTCTAAATCGAAGACTTAAAGCACTTTTGGAAGGTTCAAACCATCATTCGAATTACAAAAAAAATTCTAAACATGATATGCTTATAGTCGAATCGAGCAGCACAACGAGATAAATCTAACTAGCCCAAGATCAATGAATTCTGATATCATTAAGGCATTCAAATGATTAGTAATTTATCCATGATCCAACAAAACTCCTTGTTCAATAAACATGACAAATTTTGTACGATATGATTGTTTGTTTTTCTTTATATAGAAAGGTTTTGAAATAATTTTCATTCACTTTCATATTCCTATCAAATATCTCTAAAGCCCTTGTATAGGAAATGTCTAGTTACAACAAATGTCCACGTGGCTCTAAGGTTCTTCTTGTTCAAGTGTTGTGGATTCTAACTTCCTATCTAAGAAGTACGAAGATGCCTATTTTAGGTATATTACTGTCAAGATCACCCTTTCTAGACTTCTAATCCAGGATGATCTTCACTTATGTGTAATGCCTTTGTTTGCCTCTGCCAAACTATATTTTATTCTCACTCTTATTTATGTCTATCATAAAGAAACTTTTTATTACTTCTTAGCCAACATGAGAGTCAGTGAGGACCACTCTAGGATAAGTTCCTATGTGCAAAAAAAAAAAAAATGTTGAAATAACCAAGGAAAATTTTGGTAACTATCTTCATTTGAGAACTTAGGGGATTCGAGCCCACACTTTAACCTTTAGAGCTAAGTACGACTGGTTTGAAATTAATAAAGTTCTTAGAGGTGTTTCCCAAGTTAATCATTTAGCTCGAGTTTACATCTTTGAACAATAATGTCTGGATCATCCAGCATGTCTTAAGAACGTCAATTATTCATAAGGCTGGTAATCGAGTAAATATGACTCCACTCATGTCCACTGTCACATAACTTATTATGACTATAAAGCCATTTGATGAAGCCCAACTCATTATGGATCACCTGTATAACTTTTCTGAAATTGGACTTCCACCCCATAAAAGGAAGAAAAATGTGGCTTTAGGACATTTATGTGATGATGTTAAGTTGATATCAGTTGAAATGAATGTATGTGATCATTATGATATCAATGAAAAATGCAATATTTTGATGACATGTTTTATTTCTTGGTTCTGAAATACAAAAAACCTTTCGAAATTGATCTAAAATGAGTTATAAATTATTTTGCTTTACAAATTAATTTTCTTATGAAATCTAATTTTTTAAAAATTTAAATTAAATTATAATTGGATTTAGATAAGGAGATCAATTTCATATTTTTTTAAGCAAACATAACTATAATATCATTGTTGCAAGACTGACTTATTATTTTTTATTTCTTTTTCAATATTTTTATTTTTTTTAGTAAAATTTGAATTTAGATTATTGATATTGGAAAGACCCAAAAAGTAAATCAAAAGAAATGCACAATGTTTGAAAAAATCAAAAGAATGCGCAATGATTCGCAAAGTGAAAAAGATGCACAAAATTAGCCCAATTAGCAAAAGATGCATAGTGTGTCACAATTATTTGAAAAGATGTGCAATGTCACCAAATTGAAATTTATTATTATGGTTTTTTTTCTCTATCATTCAATCTCTAATCCAAATCTATCTAATTAATAATTATATTCTATATTGAATTTGAAGTTAACTAATCTTCATTTCGTCATTTTTGCAATAATCATCTTTATTTAATTTGTCTAGCATAAATCATGAATTTTATTGACTTTTATTATATTAGTTATTTTTTAATTTAAAATTTTGAAAATTTGTTTTTTAGTACTATGGAATTAATATTGTATTTGCAATTGGTTTAAAATCATTTTCTAGATCAATTCTTTTGGTTTATCTATTGAAATCTTTTATTTCAACTTCAACTTCCCTTTTTGTTGTTATGAAGAGGGGGAGTAATAATATTATTTGATTGATTAATGTTTGTTATTTGATGGGTATTGTTTGATGTGTGCTGTGTATGTTTTGAATGCATGAATGCATGTGAAGTTTTTATGAGTTTTGTGTTCGTGTTTTTGTTTGATTTTTTTTAAATTGTTTTTGATGTAGTGTCTTTTATTTTTTATTTTGGGTTTAGGGTTTTTGGTCATCATGGGAATCCCTAAATTTACATTGATCATTCGTTTAGGGGGAGCTAAGGAGAAATTTTTGCTTTAAATGTTAACTCAAACAATGATTATTTTACCATCATAAAAAAAGGGAGAGATTGTTGCAACTTAGTTTTTATAACTATTTTTTTATATCATATGTGCTTTTGATGATTTCAAATGTTATTATTTTGATTACTATTTCTCGTAACATTTATTGAATATATTACTTTTGTTATTTGTGTGTACTAACTTTTAAGAGAAATCATACCCCAGATTATTGAAGACTTCAAGTCAGTTAGATTAAGATTTATTATAAATGGAGTATGTATTCTACACTTTTATTAAGTCTGAGAGAGTGTGATTATAATTGGTTAACCGTGCACAGACACACTGTGGGAGAGTAAAAACTTAAAATTTTAAACTAATCGTACTGCACGATTTCCAATCAAACGGGATGATTTGTCTAGTTAGTTCCTCTAGCAAGCAGTTAATAAAATCATGGACGAAAAAATTTCTAAGTACTCTTCATATTGTATGATCTTTCCTTCGTACAGAAGACATCCATAGTATGCAATTGATGCGAACATTTTTGTCCATATAAATATGTAAACTTTTTGAACTTTTTGTTAGGGACGATCTTGCCTTCATATAAATGACGTCTAGATTAAAAAATTAATGTGAACATTTTCTTCCATATGAACATGTAATTTTTTTTTAAACTATTAGTCTGGGACGATCTTTCCTTTGTATAGACGACGTATAGAGTATGAAATAGATGCAAACATTTTTGTCCATACAAACAAGTAAATGTTTGTTAACTGTTCGTTCGAGATGATATATGGTTTGTACTTTGTACAGGATCGTACAAGAAAACTTTGAACTTTTTGTATGTACGATTGTCAAGCGTATTATATAATCATGGACAGTCAAATTTGAATTTTTCAATTTTCTGGACGATTTTTCATGTCATACCTAAATTTTAAGTCTTTGAAAAATTTTATTTTAATTAGAAATTAAAAAGTGTAAGACATTTTTATGAAAGAAAAATAGTTTTTTATTTAAGAGGAATTTTTAAAATTACTAATTCCCTCCCCTCTTGGTTAGCCTTGGGATAATTGTGTTAAGTCTAACAATCTATATAAACTTTACTTTCTCCAATGGCTAATAGGCATAGCCATCACATCTTGGGAGCCTCCCACTCCAACTCACACCAATATTGGAACACTTCTATGAACCAGGGATGCTAGGCATGTGCTTCTTTCTACCCCGATGGGTGAAACCCATAAAGGGAGGGGACATCAGAACCTTCCATGGAAGATCGTATCAGAAAGATGGAGGAGTATCAGAATGAGATCCTCAACTATTGTGACAACTATTGTGAGAGACTTAGGGATCGACACTAGCACCACAAGAAGAGATTCTTCTCCCTCAAGATCCACCAGGGCTCAAATATGTTCAACCCAAATATATTCATGTCAAGATTCACCTTCTGCTACTAAGGTTGCACCCTCTAACACATCTAAAAAATGAGCTTGCTAATACAACAAGATTCACCCATCGTTCGTGTACAGGATACCAACCTTGCATTCCTCCAGACATCCCCAAGGACTTAGCCCAACAACATATTCCTGAACTCCCCTGTAAAGCCCTACGACATAAACTACAAAGTCTAGTCTGAGAGGAATTCCCTATAGGATATATAAGGAAATCTATTCATTAAGGGAACTTTCTAGAGTCCTCACACCCCTAACTGAAGCTATCCTTTAACACCCATTCCTATATGATTCAAACTATCCAGTATTAATTCTTACGACGAGACATCTGACCCGTACGAACATATTAATCACTATAGGACTATCATACACATCCAATGAGCCTCTCACGTGCTCCTATGCCAGGTCTTTATGGCTACCCTCAAAGGGTAAGCTCGAACATGGCTATATTCAGTCCTCATTGCAATGTTCATCAAATTAGCAAAATTATTTGTCGAATAATTTGTTGCTAATTGGAGGATGATCATACACTCTTTCGACCTCTCATGAATTTGCCAAAATAAAAATGTGACCCTCAAGGAGTACTTTCAAAGATTTTTTACTAAGGCCTGATAAATTCTAGGGGTAGATCCCGAGTTACTTAGAGGTGTTTTTCTTAAAGGACTTTGTCTTGGCCCCTTCTACTCAGTACTAATATGAGACACAATTCATTTATATGCTGATCTAATCCATCATGTGGAGGCCCAAATCTTTAGTGATGAAGCTATTAATGCTTATAGAAAGAAATTTGAGCAAACAACTGGGAAGCGTAAAAGCACCCTAGAAAAAAAAATCATCTTCACAGTGAAAGAAGCTAGGAAACTATAATCTGTCCCCTCTACCCTCACATTCGTGATGAGAGCCTCATCAAGAAAAGGACTACATGTCATTTAATGTATCTCAAATAAATGTGCTGATGGCCATCTGAGATCAGGAGAATGTGAAGTGGCCACATCTTTTGAAGCCCAATGTCAGAAATTAGGAGTAATATTGCCACTTTCACTATAGCCGTGGACATACTTTTGAAGTATATAGACAGTTCAAGGAAGAAATTGAGAGGTTGATCCAATAAGGATATCCGACAATTCATCCATAAACCACCAATTCAAGTAAGGGTGGTGCAATTGTGGGGCAGAATCAATATCAAAGGTAATCATCAAATAATTGTTAAATGGTTGGTGAAATTGAAAAGATTGCTGGAGGCCCTACCATGCTTAGTTAAGTCATGATTACACCAAGCAAAGAGCCAATTCTTAAGAAGTCTCGCACCTATCACTCCATTTCTTTCTATTATTCTAACTTAGAGGGAATAAAGTCCGCTCATCATGATCCACTTATTATTAGTGCATGAATTGGCAACCCGTGCTACAATGTTAAGAGGATCTTGGTCAATAATGGGAGCTCTGTAGATGTCCTATTCTACTCTATTTTTTTTAACATGAGCCTCCCTAAAGAGAAGCTACAGTCATCTACAGGTCCATTATATGGATTTGAAAATTGACTTATATGAGTGGAAGGAAAGATCAGTCTTCTAGTTATACTTAGAGAATTCCCCTCTCAGGATACACACTCTATGCAATATATCATGGTAAAATTAGAATTGGCCTATAAAACTATATGTGGAAGGCTGCTCTAATTAATCTTTGGGATTGTTTCTTTGATCTCTCACCTTAAACAAAAATTTCTCACCCTAGTAGGGACTAGCATAGTATGAAGAGATTATCAATTAACACAATCCTACTATCTTAGGCACGCTCAACCCATCACACCTTAAGCATAAAATATTTTGATCTTCGAGGCAAAGATATTTCTTAGAAGGCCTCCACTGTAGAAGACCTAACTTGTGTTTCTCTATTAGAAAAGAACTATTCAAGAATGGTACAGATCAGATCATTTCTCTTAGATAAAGAGAAGAAAATGTATGCAGATTTTCTAAGTACTAATCAAGATGTATTTGCATGGAGTCCAATCGATATCTCAAGAATTAGCCATGAAGTGATCATGCACTCCCTCAAGGTCAACCCAACATACAAGATGGTAATCCAAAAGAAGCAAAACTTTGCACCAAATTGTTAGCTAGCAATTGAGCCGGAGGTTGATAAGCTTTTGAAGATTGGATTTATAAAGGAAGTGCACTAGCCCACATGGTTGAAAAACATCATCATGGGTTAAAAGGTAAGTGGAGCTTGGAGAATGTGCATACACTATACAGATCTCAATAAAGCATACCCCAAAGATAACTTTTCACTTCCTTATATTGTCCAGTTAGTTAATTCCACCTCCTGAACATCAGATGCTAAGCTTCTTGGGTGCCTACTTTGAATACAATCAAATATAGATGGCTCATGCTGATGAGGAGATAAAAACTTTTCAAACAAATAAAGGGTTATACTACTATCTAGTAATGTCATTCAGGTTCAAGAATGCTCAAGCAACATATCAATGCCTGATGAATAAGGTTTTCAAATATCTTATTGGACACACTATGGAAGTGTATGTAGACGATATGCATGTTAAAAGCCTCAAGAAATCCTAGAATATCTCTAACTTAGAATAATGCTTCTACCTCCTTCGATCTTATAACATGCAGCTCAACTCCTCAGAATTTGCATTCGGAGTTGCCTCAAGAAAATATTTGGGGTTCATGATTACCCACCGAGGGATTGAGGCTAATCCTGAGAAGATTAAAATAATAAGGGACATAGTACCCTCAAGAAATATCAAAGAAGTCCAGAGATTAAACGGAAGGATTGTGGCACTCTCTCATTTCCTGGATCGCTTAGGAGATAAATATCTACCCTTCTTCAAGATCCTCAGAGGTGCTTATAGCTCAAGATTTCTGTGGACTGACGAATGCCAAGAGGCTTTCAAGTGGCTCAAAACTTATCTAGCCTCACCTCTACAAATATCAAAGCCTATTCCAAGGGAAATGTTATGCATGTATATGGCCATCTCCTCCTAAGATATAAGCTCGATCTTGATCCAAGCAGTCAATACTGTTTAACACCCTGTCTATTATATTAGTAAGGTACTTTTTGAGATAGAATTACACTACCCATTAGTAGATAAGACAGACTTAGCATTAGTCTTCTCAACCCGAAAGTTAAGTCCTTATTTCTAAGCACATATGATCGGGGTCTATACAAACCTACCATTGAGAAGTATTCTTTAAAAACCTGAGGCATCTCCTTCTTCCTTATTTCTGGGCCCAATTTTGTGCTCGAAAAGGTCAAATTGAACATTTTTGGGGTCCCCAGAACCCTTTTTTTATATTCCTGACTCAATTTTAGTACTTTTAAAGTGATTCAAGACCTATATGCCCAAGATTAGAGTACATTCAAATTTTAAATCACATAAAAAATTTCCCATAGACTATGACGTATATTTTCAGACTTTTGGAGCTTTAAAATCCAAAAATAGGGGGCAACTAATACATCATAAAAAAAATTATCTTGATTGGGCATGAATCTCAATGCAAAATCAACTTAGAAACATCTAAAATCAAGATTGGGACCATCCAAACACCAATTTCAGTAAATATATAGTCAAACTGAACATCTCAGAAATATGAACCCAATGACCCCAAATTCAACCCAATATATGCCAAAATGGGTCCAAATCAAGGGTAAGAAGCGTTGTTGGAAGGTTTAAACCATAGTTTAGATTACCAATTAGTTTCCAAACATGACATGCTTATAGTTAAATATAGTGGCTCAATGAGACAAATCAATGAGCTCAAGGTCATTGAATTTTGACATCACTAAGACTTTTAAATGTCTATCAAACAATCCATGATCAAGGGATTTAACATCGATCATCCAACCAAGCCACTCCCTATATGCCCTTGATCTCCCACCTATTTACGGGTCATGCCACTCCAAGAAATCTATAAATAGATCCACCTTTTCTCTTAAAAAGGGACCCCTAATCCAATTTGACCAAGGCAATTATACATTCTTCATTTGACATAAATAGCAATTTCAATGATCAAATCTATTTTAAACTTTAGCTTGGTCTTTCAAACTACCTTAGCATTATATGAACTCATCATGACCCATTGGATCCCATAAATCACCATGGGTCAATATTGAAAGTGCTTTCATGGCACTAGAATGTTTAATAGGGATGTTAAGCCTCTATGAACTAGTCCCAAGGCTAACCAAGATGGGGGGGGGGGGGGGGGGGGGGGGAGGGGGTGAATTGGTATTTTAAAAAATCTTTCGATCAAAACACAATCTTAAAATAAAAACCAAGATTCACCACAGAAATCAAAGTGTGAAAATTAAATGCCGAAGCAGTAATAAGGAACACAAAAATTTATAGTGGTTCGGTCAACACGACATATGTCCACTCCCCGAAGGCGCCCTTCGAGTAATACACTAAACTTAGTGTCTCCCCTTTTACCCCCATAGTAAGGAGGAGAAGCCTTTATAACAAACCTCCTTTCCACCATCCTAGGTGAGGAAGATAACCCAACTCCTTTTGCTTCTTTCAGAAGAAGGCAGAGAGCCCAACTCCTGTTACTTCCTCCTGAAGAAGGCAGAGAATCTTGATTAGATACTAAATCTTACCTCTCTAGAACCCTCAAGGAACTAAGGATGATGACTAGAGAAGATGACGACGAATCCTTTCTTGGAGCATCCTTTGTGAACCCCCTCACAAACTCCCCCTCACAAGATCCTCTCTCTCCCTCTCCCTTGCTCTCCCTCTCCTCTTGGCTCTCTCAGGTCAGAATAGAGGGAAAAGATATTCTAATGGGTAGAACAAGTGCTCTTAAATAGAAGAGCTTCAGAATACCTTATTAATTACAACAAACTAAAATTATCATCCTGTACGATCAGTGTAAATTAAGCTCAATTAGCTAGGATGATTTGGGATGATCAGAAGGTTTTTGCTCATATCGTTCAGACCGATAAAATATCATCCTGTACAATTAGTATAAATTATTGAATATCATCCATATAATCACACTGAATGGACGTCTAGATGATGGAAAAATAGCTTGATCAATCAGGCCGATCTCACGATCATTCCGAACAATTAGTTCAAATCCATGAAAATTGTCCAGAGCATCGCCCTAAATAGAAGCTGACCGATGTTGATCGTCTAAGAACAACTAAGGTTTTTTGAACTAATCATCCCTACTGAACCTGTGATCATCTAGGATGATATGATTGAGTAATCAAACCTTGATTGTATTCCTTAATTACCAGATTAATTTAGGCATAATTATGTTGGATCATCCAGAATGTGGTCCTAGATGATGTCCTCGATGATGTCAAAAAATAAATAATATCTAAATAGATATGGCAGCTAATTCTTTCTGATTTGAGCCTATCATCCTGGCCGATTTAAAGATCATCCAGAACGATATGCTTAATGACGGCTGCCTTAACTAGGATGCCCTAATTAAGGTTTTTGTTTTTAACTGATCATCTAGGCCAATTTTTGGATCGTCCCGGACGATGTGAGCAAAAATAAAAAACTCTAAATCAGATAAAAACAATTTCCCCAAGTGTGTGTGTGTGTGTGTGTGCAAGGTTACTTAGCATCAAGAACGACATCATTTACAATAGACTCAAGAAAGAGAAAAGTTTACAAACTGGCTTAGTCCTAGTCTACCTAATCTTGAGTTGGTTCAAATTACAGTTTGATTTTATGGACATGAAATGTTAGTAGGCAAGGTAGTCATAGAGAAACAAAAGTATTTGTTATCATCAAAATTATATTCCCTGAAAAATAGATTCACAACAATCTCCCCCTTTTTGATGATGGGAAACACAAAAAAATAATTGAAGCAGTTCAAAACAGTTTTAGGTGAAGAAATAATCACAGTTCAAATATTTCAACTAATCAATATAATAAATTAGAATAATGAAATCTTACTAGAACAAAACAAAAAAACTAGTCAGACTAGAACAAAATAAACTAGTACAGCTACTCCCCCTTTTAACATCATAAAAAGGAGGAGGAAAAAATAAACACAATAAAATAACATAAAAGGAAAAGACAACATCACATAAAAACAAGCAAACTAAAAGAAGGATGGCCCCTAATCATCCAAAGGAGGAGGTGGTGGAGGTGGATGTGGCTAAAAGTAACATGAAAGAGTAGCGAACTGCTCTCCAAACTAGGCCATATCCTAGTCATACTGGTGCCACTGTTGAGCAACATAGGAGTCAAAATGAGCAATATCCTTAGTATGTTGCTGCTCTTGTGAAACAACGTAAGTCTCAAACTTGTGTCTCCCACTGGTCGAATCGCTCCACCAGCTGATCCAGCTGATAGTACTGACAGAGCAGAGCAGGTACATTTATAGGTGCTTGAGCTACCTCCTCAGCTCCCTTGGCTTCCTCGTGCCCTGTGTGGAGACGAGTACTGTGAAGAATATGGAAGGACTTGTTTGAGTAGAAGGCAGGCTAAAAATTTGGTGGGGTAGGATATTGGAGGTTGTATTTTGATTTTAAGACATAAGCAATGATATGTCCTAGGGCTAGATTTGGCTTCCTCCTATATCCTGGATCTTGAATACTGGTCATATATTTAATATAGTGAAAAACCAAATCAGTGGCATTGAATTCACGATGAGCCAAAATGTAAAAAGTGGTGATAAAAAAAAGTGGGTTTATATGAATGCGATCACCAGGTTTAGGAAGGATAGAGGTGCGAAGGACATGCTGTATTGTCCTAGCATCTTTGAGTAAGGTGCTAGACTCTCCAATGTGAAAGAGAGCATTAGAGTTTCTTAGAAAGTGGTTGGCTAGAGCCTAGTCGTAGTCAGGATCAGAACACAGGGTGTAAAGTTGGTCCCCTGTGGTGGAAAGTTGCAAAAGTTATTGATAATCCTGATATGTGATTTCAATGGGACATCGATTCACAAAGGATCCAAGAGAAGTCAAAGAAAAATTTATGCGGAGGCTAGCAAAAAATTCCAAAAGAAGATCGTAGTTGAATTGGGAAAGTGAGAGTGAGAAGGAAGGTCAGGGAAGTGTGCACAAACAAATCTAGGACATAATAGGAGAGAATTTGAGGGTTGACAGTCTGGGTTACATTGATCCCGGCTATTTTGTACCTCAAATAGGCAGCTTAGTTGCTTGTCTCGGTGAAGCGAGGGTCCAAATTCCCCCTCGAGGAACTCCCAGAAGGATGGCGAGATCTTTTTCCTCTTGCTATGATCAAGGAAAATAGAAGGGAAGTGAGAGTAGAAGAGAGTTGAAGAGGAAATGTGTGAGAAAATATGATTGAATTATTCGGTTTATAAAGAAACGATCCAATCCTTTAGGACGATTGAAAAATTGTCCAGGCCGATCGGGTGCAATAATTACATCTAGGACGATTGGTCAGAAAAGCGGTAAGTCATCCAAGATGATCGAATATCGTCCGAGATGATAAGATATAGGCGATTGTCCTAAGGAGTCAAGCCTGACGACCATTGAAAAAGAAGATCATCCTGGTCGATTAGGTGGATCATTCAAGATGATGCATAATAATGGATCGTATCGACCAAATTTAAAAATGTTTAAAACATTGCCACGTATATCATCCAGGACAAACAAATGTTTCGTCCGGGCCGATCATCAATAAATGATCATACCGGCCGAATAAATATATTGCCATGTGTATCATCCAAGATGAACATGTGGATCATACGGGCCGATTTTCTATAAATTGAGCAAGATTTAAGAATATCATCCAGGATGAAGAAGATCGTCCGGGCCGATGATAGTAAGTAATGTAGGATATTATCATATCATCCAGGATGATAAAGCTTCATCTAGGACAATGATGAACAGAGAAAATATATCAGCGTCAGATGGAATTTCAATAGTGAGTTGAATCGATCGTCCAGGATGATAGGAATATCATCCAGGACGATCTGATAAAAAAGTTTAAAATCAGATGATGGATGGAGATAATAAGAGAAGGCCTAAAAACATAATAACACCAGTAAAAGTTAAACTAAAATAAGAAGACAGAAAAGAAGAGAAAAAATAAAACAAACAATTTTTTTTTATCATTTTCTTTAATTTTTGATTTTTTTAAAAAAAAAAGGCATGAATATGATAAATTCTCCAAGTAATTGAATTTAAGGACTTGTAAGGCCAATGAGCTTACATCGTCGAAATCCGAAAATGGTAGAATATCTGATCTTGCTAACCCTAGCTCAAACTTCTCTTAGGGCAAAATCATCTTTTCAAAACAAGAGACCTAACTCAGAATAAACTGATTGGATAAGAAAAAGAGATATGTTCAAAAATTGGTTCCAGAAAAAATATCTTATAGAATAATATTCCAAAGTAATTTATCATAATCATGAAATTTTCAAGCCTTTAAAAATATCAAGTGACACATGAATTCTTCTAAGATTTAAAGGTTTTGAAATTTGATACACTTTGTGTATATTTTTCAATTTGAGATCATTGTGCATCTTTTATTTTGGCATCATTGGCCAGTTTTTTATTATTATTTTTACAAGCTAGATCCCTTTTCAAAACTTTTAAATATTCTCAGTTATGAGTATATCTTCTAGATATTAGAGAAGAAAAACTCACTCTCTAATAAAAGGAAGAATAAACCAAAAAATAGAATCAAATTCATATGATAAATGCAACAACAAGATTTCAAAGAACTTGAAAGTAATATATAAGATAGATTACTATAGCAAGGTAGAAAAGATCTTAATTGTAAAGTCCAGTTGTTAATTTGAGATAGACTTTTGTTTAGAAAATAAAATTATATCACTAAAAGAAATTAGAGGGAGGGAAACAATTAATAGTGTTTCTCCCTTTAACTAATTTAGGAATGTTTAGTCAATGACTACAAATTTCCAAAAATAAAAAAAAAGGCAAAATATCATTTCAACTAAAAAAGGAAAATAAAAAATATCAGAGATGTAACAACTATAAAATAACACCAAATATTATAAACTAAAATAGAAAATAACAACATTCAACAGAGTAGTGAACATGCACTTTAGAAACTATTGAGCAGTAAGTTTATGAATTTATGAGCTACAAGCCTCCGCTGTCCAAGTACCATATGCTCTCACGAGGTCTTTAATGAGAGCACACTTACAAAAATTATCAACTGTCAGATTTAGGAGCCCAAATAGGTTTGGGTCCCTTCTTATGAAAAGAAGAATGCAATGCATGTGTGTTATGATGTGAATCATGCAGTTTGGGTCCCCACACCCTATGTGTACTATGATGAATAGTGCAAGTGTGTGAAATATGTCGTAGCATGCCATATGAGAAACATCTAACTCTAGGAAAAGGATTTACTAATCTGTTTGAGTTATAATGCCTCTTCTTAGGTTTTGGCATTAGATCAAGTGTTAATGTATTCCAATTTCTCTCAAGTGTATTCAATTTAGCTTTAAACCTCAAATTAGCACTTTCTAAAATAGCATTATCAACATTCAAATAGTGCTCTTTATACTCAGATTCTTTAATATAAGTTTTGAAAATAGATTCAAGTGAGGTGTAAGAAGCTTTCAATAAATCATGCTCAACAATCAAATCATAATTCTTTTATTTATATCATCAAATTCCTCAAGCAAAGACATGTGATTGTTATCAAGTAGAGTGTGATATTTACTTAAACTTTTATGCTCTTTTTGAAAATTCAAAGACTCTAATTTTAAACTATCATGCTTTTTCTTAAGTTTCTTATATTATGCATGAATGTTCTCATAAATTTCATGTAATTAATCATAGGTTAGTTCACATACCTCTTCTTGATCAGATTGACCAAGATGATCACCCATTAAGTACAAGTTTATTATCTCCTCTTCAGCTTCAGTCTTAGATGAGTCAGATATTGAATCTGCCCAGAAAGCTTTTTGGTACTGCTTATTATCCTTCATGTATTTGGTTTTCTCCTCACCCTTCTCCTTGCTTTGGTGCTTCTTAAGTGTAGGACAATCAACTTTAACATGTCCAGGCTTCCTGCATTCAAAACAAATAACATCAGAAGAACTTTTATAATTTTTGATATCCTTACCTCTTTTCCATTTATGATGATACTTGTTATTCTTACTTAAAAAACTTTTAATTGCTTAGTGATGAAGGCAATATCATCATTTTCATATTCAGAAGAATCAGTGTTCGTGTTGTTGGCCTTTAATGCCACAGTTTTCTCCTTCTTTTTCTCACCTGCATCAAGATTTTTTTGATTCACCCCTTGCTCATAAGCAATGAGTGATCCAAGTAAATTATCAATAGAATAAGTATTTAAATCTTTAGATTCAGTAATTATAGTGATGTTAGCATCAAAAGAAGAAGGCAAGTATCTCAAAATTTTATTGACCTTTTATAATTAGTTAACTCTCTTCCTAAAGCATGAAATGAGGTAACAATTTGAGTAAACCTAGTATACATGTCAAAAATTGATTCAGAAGGTTTAATACAAAAAAGTTCACAGTCATGCAATAAAATATTCAACCTAGATTATTTAACTTCATTAGTTCCTTCATAAGTTACACATAATCTATCCCAAAATTTTTTACCAGTTGCACAAGTTGAAACACGCATACAATCTTCAGATTTCAAAGCACAGAAAAAATAGTTCAAGCATTTTGTATTAAGTTGTGCTAAATCTCTTTCATCAAAAGTCCATTCAATAAAAAGAAGTTCAGTTTTAATACCATTAATTTCACGAGAAGGTGGTTTATAACCTTCTTTAACAAGCATCCACATATGATAATCAAGCAATTATAAAAATATAGACATGCAAGTTTTCCAAAAATTAAAAGGAATATTATCAAATAAAGGTGGTCATGTAATAGAATATCCTTCTATTGTATTACGATTATCAAAGTTAGCCATCGATCAAAATTCAAAAGTTTTCAAAAACTAGATTTTATGAATCCTGCTCTAATACCACTTGAAAGTGCTCTGATGGCACAAGAAAGTTTGTCAGGGATGTTAAGCCCTTATGAACTAGTCCCAAGGCTAACCAAGAGAGGGGTGAATTAGTATTTTAAAAACTCTTTCGATCAAAACACAATCTTAAAACAAAACCTAAGATTTATCATAGAAATCAAAGTCCAGAAATTAAATGTAAAAGTAGTAATAAAGGACAAAAAAATTTATAGTGGTTTGATCAACACGACCTACGTCCACTCCCCGGAGGCGCCCTCCATGTATTGCACTAAACTCAATGTCTCTCCTTTTTCCTCCAAAGCAAGGAGGAGAAACCTTTATAAACCTCCTTTCCACTAACCCAGGTGAGGTAGAGAACCCAACTCCTTTTACTTCCTCCAGAAGTAGGCAGAGAACCCAACTACTTTTGCTTCCTCCTGAAGCAGGCAGAGAACCTTGATTAGATGCTGAAGTTTACCTCTTTGAAACCCCCAAGGAACTAAGGATGATGACTGGAGAAGAAAATGATGGATCATTTCTTGGAGCAACCTTTGTGAACCCCCTCACAAACTCCCCCTCACATGATCCTCTCTCTCTCTACCTTGCTCTCCCTCTCATCTTAGTTCTCTAGTCAGAACACCAGCAAAAGACGTTCTAATAAGTAAAACAAGTGCTCTTAAATAAAAGAACTTTAGAATAGCTCATTAATTGCAACAAGCCGACTTTATCATCAAAGATGATATAAATATCATAATGTACGATCAGTGCAAATTAAGCTCAATCAGCCAGGATGATTGGGGATGATCAGAAGGTTTTTGTTTATATCGTCCATGCTGATAGAATATCATCCTATACGATTAGTAGAAATCATTGAATATCTTCCTGATAATCACCCTGAATGGATGTTTAGACGATGGAAAAATAGCTTGATCATTCAAGCTGATCTCACGATCATCCCAGATGATTAGTTTAAATCTGTGAAAATTATCCAGAGCATCACCCTGAATAGAAGCTGTCCGATGTTGATTGTCCAGGAATAACTAAGGTTTTTTGAACTGATCATCTCGGCCGATCCTGTGATCATACAGAACGATATGATCGAGCAATCAAACCTTAATTTCTTTCCTTAATTATCATATTAATTTAGGCATAATTATGTTGCATCATCCAAGATGATGTCTTAGACGATGGAAAAAAATAAACAATACCTAAATAGATCCGACAGCTAATTATTTTTAATTTTAGCCTATTGTTTGAGTCGATACAAAGAACGTCTAGGATGATATGCTTAATAACGGCTGCCTTAACCAAGATGCCCTAATTTGGGTTTCTATTTTTAACTGATCGTCTAGGCTAATTTTTGGATCATCCCGGACGATGTGAGAAAAAATAAAAAAACTCAAAATCAGATAGAAAAATTCCCCCAAGTGTGTGTGTGCAAGGTTACTTAGCGTCAAGAACCACATCATTTATAATAGACTTAAGAAAGAAAAAAGTTTACAAACTAACTCAGATCTAGTCTACCCAATCTTAAGCTGGTACAAATTGTAGTTTGATCTTGTGGAATTGAAATATTAGTAGGCAAGGCAGTCGTAGAGAAACAGAAGTGTTTTCTATCATCAAAATTATATTCCCTAAAAAATAGATTCACAACATACATGATTGACCAAGTTGACCAAGCATGGGTCATTTGACCTATATACGCACTTTTCATGATAAAACTTACATCTCATTAAACTATGACTCTTAAATTAGTCCAATGGTATACTTACATCCTAAACTTGCTATCTTAAATACACCAAGCCATGAGCTAGCTTGGTTTACCCAATTGGGCTAACCTAAGTTTTCCCAAATAGGTTAAAACCTAATTCAATTCAATTTATCCTACTCAAAGCCTTCGCATGTGACCTGTTAGAATCCTTAACATTTATTGAACCTAAATCCTCCTAGGTGGAGCCAAGGGTGGCCTTATATTGGTTAGAGGAAGTTCCAACCTAAGATAATGTGTAAGGAATTTAAACCATTTAATCAAAACTATATTAATTAAGCCCTCATCTCCCTTCAACCACTTTTTAACACCCAAATGGTTAGTTTGAATCCTTCCTACCACTTGGTACAATGTTCCCTTATCAAAATTACATCCATGTGTATTTAGCTTCATGCTATAATTACCCTCATTTTTTTTAAAGTGGGTTTCTTGATTTCAATTCCCTAAGCTTTCCCTACGAGTTGAGTTCCAACCCTTTCATTCCCACATCTTTCCACAACCTCTTGTTACAAGTTTGAGTAAGATCTAATAAACATAAGTTTATGAGTGGGCAATGTAGGTCTGGTTTAAACCGAACCACTATAAATTGTGTGTTCTTTTATTTTACTATTTTTTTATTTTCCGCATTTAATTTAGTGTTTTAAAATTGTGGTTGAAAAACTTTTTATAAAAATTCATTAAATTTCAATTTTGGTTAAACTTATCAAAAGAGGAAAATTTTTTAAATACCAATTCACCCCCCCCTCTTGGTAGCTTTGGGACATTAATTTAGGTCTAACAACCTATTTACTAGACTCAACAAGTGGTATCAGAGCACCATTTCAAAATCATAAGTTTAATATACTTTTTGATTAACGTAGATGGCTACATTTGGAAACCGAAATACACCTGAGGGTTACTCTATTACTAGACCTCCACTATTTGACAATATACCTTTTGATTTTTGGAAAACATGCATGTCTACTTTCTTACAGTCACTTGATTAACATATGTGGATCTTAGTCCAAAAATGTTATACAAAACTAACTAGATTAGTTGATGGAGTTAGGGTTGAAACACCTTTTGCAGATTGGACTATAGAAGAATGTGACTTAACACAAATAAATGCTAAATGCTTAAATAGTTTCTTTTGTGCTTTAAAATCCGAAGACTACATGCGGGTTTCTACTTGCAAAAGTGGAAAGGACATATGGGATAGACTTTGTATAACTTATGAGGGGACTAATGAAGTTAAGCAATCAAGAATTAATATCTTGTTACATTACTATGAATTGTTTCGCATGAAACCAAATGAATCAATTTCTAAAATGTACACAAGATTCACACAAATTGTCACCTCTTTGCATGCACTTGGTAGGGAACTAACGAATGCTGAAATAGTTAATAAGATTCTTTTTTGTTTACCTACTGCTTATGATGCTAAAATTTTTGCAATTACGGAGTCTAAAGATCTAAATATTTATTCTATTGATAATCTTCTTGGTTCACTCATTGCTTACGAGCAAGGGGTTAGTCAAAGAAAGATTGATGCAGGTGAACCACGAAAGGAGAAAAATATAATACTAAAAGTGGAAGAGTCTGAGAGTGAACACTCACAACCTGAGGATGAAGACGATATAGCATTGATGACTAGACAATTCAGAAGCTTTCTGAAGAGGAAGCTAAAGAGACGCCAACAATGGAATAGAAGTAAGTTTAACATAAATGACAAAGTTTCTAATGAAGTAATTGTTATGAATGCAGGAAACCATGTCATATCAAGATTGATTGCCCAAAACTCAAAGCCACTCCTAGCAAGGAAAAGGTAGAGGAGAAATTAATTTTCATCCTTGGATGAAACTCTTTGTATGCGATCGTACAAGATGAAATTAATTTTCGTCCCTGGATGAAACTCACTGTTTAAAATCGTCCCAGGATGAAACCTGTTCGTCCCAGGACGAACTGAACCGACTTACGTCAGTTGGTTACGTCCTGTAGAATTTTTGGGAATTGACCTATGTAATAACTATTTCATACAGGACGAACATAGTTCATACGGGATGATGAGCGTGTACGAACATAATTCATACCAATATACATTAGGTTCGTTTCGGACACTTTAAGTAAAATCGTCCAGGATGATCCACAATCGTATGAGATGATCCACTGCGTACAGAATTGAAAACTTGCAGTTTTGAGCGGTTTTTCTTATCTTTTGTATATATACTTCAAATTAGACTGCCACCCAATCTTTTTGCCATTTGATCTTCATGCCTATTGAAAGAAAAGTCAAGGAGAGAGTGTGTGAGAGCATTCAAAGGAGGATTCCTACAACTGGAGCGTAAAGGTTTCACTTGGTGTTCAAAGGTAAGAATCTCTACTTGTGATTTGGGATTTGTTCACTCTTTTCTTTCTTCCTTCTAGATTTCCTGTGGGAAGATCCGTCAAGGAGATCCGATTCTCTGACGACACTAGGAGAGTGTGAAAGGATGAAGGGTTCTCTGCCCACACTAGGAGAGTGTGAAAGGATGAAGGGTTCTCTGCCCTCACTAGTGAAAGTGTAAAAGGACGACTGTTCTCTGCAAACACTAGTGAAAGTGTAAAAGGATGAAGGTTCTCTTCCGCACCGGGTAGTGGGGAAAAGAGTGATTGTAAAGGCTTCTCTGCCTTACTATGGGTGCAAATGGAGAGACACTATTAGTATTAGTGCAATACTCAGAGGGTGCCTCTGGGGAGTGGATGTAGGTCTAGTTTAGACCAAACCACTATAAATCGTATGTTCTTTTATTTTACTATTTTTTTATTTTCCGCATTTAATTTAGTGTTTTAAAATTGTGGTTGAAAAACTTTTTATAAAAATTCATTAAATTTCAATTTCTGTTAAACTTATCAAAAGGGGGAAATTTTTAAATACCAATTCACCCCCCCCTCTTGGTAGCTTTGGGAAATTAATTTAGGTCTAACAACCTATTTATTAGACTCAACAGGCAAGTTTTAATCCCAGCATCCTCAACACCATATAATTGAAGAGAGTTCCTCCTTCATTCAGGATGAGTGCATCCAAACAAAATCTAATGCCAACTTCTCTCTTTCATGAGGTAACCTTTAAAATCGTAGAGGTGGTTTTCTAGGCCTAAAAAATTATGAATAATTGTTCAATCTATGAAAAATCTACCTATTTGATTGAATAATTCCTTCACATTTATTCTTGTTATGTGTAAATCATGTACTCTTTATTGTGTTAAAATTTAATGAAAATGCATTATGTATGAAATATTCAGGAAAAGAAAAAAAATCAAAAGTGTTAAATGAGCATTGCAATGCCCATACATTTAGCATCATAGCATTGTTCTCTATAATACCCCAGTGTTTTGTTCAGACATTACAATGTTGGTCATTTGAGAACTTAAGGTAAAATCAGCACTCTGATGAATCAAAGGTTAGTGTCGCATCCCTCCATAGCACCACAACATAAAAAAATACATTATTTTCATTGGAATCTATTTATCTTTTAAGTCTTCATAAGTGGAAAAAAAAAAAATAACCTTTTTTATTTTATAGGATATCTTGTATATCTATGTTATATATTATTAGTTTAATTACAATTAAGCATATGACTTCCTTATCCGATGGACACTCTTCTGTATCACTTTATTACTTATGTATCTAGTTGGATTTTATTAATTTTACATAAAAGAAAAATTAAGCATATTTGTTTGGCGTGCTAGTGCTATGTGTAGCTCATTGTAGCCAACCTAAGCAAACCCCTCAACACCCATGCACACACCATTAATTTTTGGGCATCATTTCAAAGAAAATAATGCGTGTAGTTTAAATTTAAATAATATTATTGAACTAGTTGAATATTTAGATCTACGTGTGTCCTATTTTTTTATTTTTAGCTCTTTTTTAAACTTCGAAAAAAGAAAATAGTTATTAATTATTTAGTTTTTTTTTTTTTACATTTTTGTTACATTGTCATTATATGCTAAGTTGACCCAATAAGGAGCCTTTATTCTTTGATTTTAAGATAGAAAGGACCCTTTTAAAAATAAAAAAAAAAGATTTTAGAGATTTCTAATTCAGTACAAGATCTTGACCATCCAATACCCCTTAGAGAGTATGCTAACCCTATTGTAGAAGTAATCCACTTGATTATCAATTGACCTAGTATCCATGCCAATAAATTTAAACTAAAACTTTCCCTTATTTAGATGGTTAAAAAAACCCAATTTGGGGAACTAGTATTGAAAATTCTAACCTACAGTTAACTAGCTTATTATAAATTTGTGCAATAACCACTTGGAATGAGTTGGCACACAAATTCCTAGTTAAATATTTCACACCTTTAAAAACTGCCAAGTTTAGGATTGATATCTCATATTTAGCTCAATTTTCTCAATTTAAAGGAGAGCCAACTTATGAAAGTTAAGAGAGATTTAATGAAATGCTTAGGAAATGATCTCATCATGCTTTACCCGATTGGTTTGTTATTCAATCCTTCTATAATGGTTTGGTAGGATACCTTAGGTTGATCATAGATGCAATAGACGAAGGATCCATAACATTTAAGAAATTCAAGGAAGATTATGAATTAATTGAAGAAATGGTTATAAATTATATTTAATGAATTTTTGATCTGGTGAATCTTAAGCGAGTAGCAGGTATTTATTAATCATATGCTTTATCTATTTTGACTTCTTATGTAGATGTAATATCTAAAAATTTAGATACTATTGGAGTTAGAACTATATCACATAGGTATAATATTTACACTAATTCTATAGTAGATCCTATTTGTGTGAGCACTATAGTACATACTATTATGGCACCATAGTGTTACCCCTTAGGTCTTAATAAAATCAATCAATTTGAAAATAGGAAGAAATATTTGGAAAAGATAATAATGCAAATGAGAATTTAATTACATGATCAATCTTTAGCCCTAAAAAATAGAATATTAGATAAGGTAACTCACTAGTTTAATTAACCAAAACAAATTGGAGTAATGCAATAATGTCAAGCTTAGGAGTGGGAAAAAGTTGGGAGACTCTTCTAAGATAAATTATCAACCTAAAAAAGAAAAATCTTGTATAAGATCCGGTGGAAGCTAATCTTCCTTCACAAAAACCTTAACCAATCAAAGAAACTGAGAGACCCATTAGTAAGGTTATAAATAGATCACCACCACCTTTTCTACAAAGGCTGATCATACAAAATTTAGATAAGCAATTCTCTAGGTTTTCAAAAATCTTTAAAAAGTTAACAATCAACTTACCCTTCTTTAAAGCCTTAGAGTAAATGCCCACCTATACTAAACTCATGTAGATAATTTTAAACAAGAAAAGGAATTTAGAAGAGTTTAAAATTATAGCTTTAACTGAGAACTGTAATGCAATTATTTAAAAGAAACTTCTTGAAAAATTGATAGGTCCGTTCAAAATAAATTACTCTTTATTGGTCATTATCTATACGTAATACTTAATTCCATAAATTTCAAAATTCCCTCAATAATTTCATAACACAAAAATAGACAAAAATAATAAAAGAAAAGAAAAATAGTCTAAAATGATTTTATTTTAATAGATAAATAGATTTTTATTTTCTATCTTCATTCTGATATTTGCATGATGTAATAATTGTATGCGTATTTTAGATTTATTGTTCTCTAATGGAATATATACAAAAAGAATATATAAAATTAAAGTAATTTAATTTGAATATTTATTATTCTATAATATATTTTAATTTGAGTAGCTTAACCATTCCCATGATAATAGGAGAAAAATGCTTTGGTAGAGCTTTGTGTGATTTAGAATCCAGCATCAATATTAAACCCTTATAATTTTTTAAAAGATTAGATGAAGGAGAGTTTTAACTCATCTCAATCACACTTCAAATTGTTGATATATGTTTTACTTATCTTATGGGGTGGTTGAAGATGATGCCCTTGTTATGGTAAGTAAGCTTATTTTTTGTGTTGATTTCATCATCTTAGTGAGTGGATCTCCAGAGTTCATAGAGAGAGAACATTTGAGATTTCAAATTTCTAATTTTTCAAATAAGCTATTATCACAGCATCACCATTGGAGGCTATGGCGGTGGACGGTCGCAGGCCACCTTCGGTCGGTGGTTCGTTGGAAGGAAGAAGTTCTTCTGGACATCCGTCGAATGGTGGAGCTTGGAGTGTGACTTCCTCTCCTCCGACGTTTGGAGATGATAATTCAAAATTGTTCCCTGGTTTGAAGGTGAAATTGAATAAGCCATTATCTATTAATGAAGGAGGACAGATGATGAAGAAACAAATCATAGAAATTGCTGGTAAGGGTAAAGGTATTTTGATTGAAGAAAATATGGAATTTCCATGTCTGGTAGAAAGGTCCAAGCTGGCTAAAGGAGATAGAGATTTTTCTCATACATCAATTTTGAAGGCTACTGAAAGAAAGATGGACAATGCAGCTGTATTGACAAATGGAAGAAATTCGAAAGATGTTTCTGTTTTAAAGATGGCAGATGGTATGAATAAAACTAAAAATTCTATGATAGAATTGATCCCTGAAATAGAAAACAATATGAAGTCTGATATGGAAAAGGTGCGGGAATGTGATTCAGGTGAGCTGGGATTGTGTGATGAAATGCCAATACAGAGAAATCAAGGAGTTCATCAGAATGTGTGGTTTAATAAAAAAAATATCGAGGTAGCTAATTTGGATTTTTGCAACTGCTTAGCTAAAGATGGAAAATCTATCAAGCTTAATGTGGAAAACGTTATGGGGAATTCAGAAAAACTGGAGAAGTCATTGGTAGTTAAAATTTTTGGTGGTGAGGTTACTTTTGCTTCAATAAGCTATGAACTGAGAAGACAATGGAATCAATATGGAAAAGTCCATCTTATGGTGCTTAGGAAGGGACGGGTCCTTTGCTCGTTCTTTGAACAAGAACATATGGAGGTTGTGCCTACTAATGGTCCCTGGTTTGTTAATGGAAACATAGTAGGTATTGAAAAATGGACACAAAAATTTGATTCGAATTCAGCTCCTATTTGAATTAGATTGCCTAATCTACCGTTGCATTGTTGGGACGAGATTAACATATGCCGTATTGCTTCTATGGTGGGCAAGCCTTTTTTAATTGACGACAATATGTTCTAGTGGTCCATAAAAGAATTTGGAAGGGTATGCATCCAGATTGATTTCGATGCTAAATTACCAACGGGTGTTTGGGTTGAAGATAATGAAGACAAATTCTTCCAAAGAATTGAATATGAAAGGCTGCCAAGTCTGTGTTTTGAATGTGGGAAAATTGGTCATGGAAAAGATGAATGTGCTTTAGATGGAAAGGAAAACAGGTCCAAATCTAGTATGCCTGTTAGCTCAAATGACTGTAATTTGGTTTGGAGTGATATTGCTGAAGGTTATCAAAAATTGGGTGATAAAGAACTTAATGATAAAGAAGAATATGGATAATGGATGATGGTGAAATATGGGAAGAAAAAAAATATCAACAACTTATCTAGAAGACCGTATAATTGGTTGAGAAGTAAGAGCAATTGGGTGACTTTGAAGAAGACAGTCAGCAAAAATGTTCAAAACAAAGAGCACATTATAGTTGAAGAGCAATTTTCTGTGGGGGAAATTGGAGCAGGAAATACATTTGATTACCATGTAGTAGAGAACATTAGTGCTCAAGAAGGTTCAAAGCCCAGGATTGTTGATAATAGCTTCAATGCACTTGTTGATCTGGAGGAAGGAGAACTCTTTATGAATAATGCAATTGTTTCAGAAGCAAATGAAATTCATTCTAGTGTGGTTAACAAAGATATTGAAAAAACTTTAAGTAAAGTTGTTTCAGATGAATCCTGTTCAGTTAATTATGTAAAGGTGTCAATTGCTAATGAAGATAAGGTGGATACTTCTCTTTCCACTAGGAAAAAATTACCAAAGCAGTTGAGGGAGTTGAGACCAATTAATT
Source organism: Dendrobium catenatum (assembly GCF_001605985.2). Taxonomy (NCBI): domain Eukaryota; kingdom Viridiplantae; phylum Streptophyta; class Magnoliopsida; order Asparagales; family Orchidaceae; genus Dendrobium; species Dendrobium catenatum. Next base: position 317,121 of record NW_021318495.1, on the reverse strand, counting down.
CTTCAACAAGAAGCAGAAGACTGGAGATAGAAGGAAAAGGTAATTTGGGGGTTAATCCCCCTAATCTCTTTTAAATGCATTCCATAGCTTTTTGGAATTGTAGAGGACCAAGGAAGAGGAGTGCTTCTCTATATCTTATAGAATTTGTCAAAAATAATGGTGTTCTTTTCTTGGGTTTGGTAGAAACTAAACTAGTTGAAGTGGATATATGTGTTATCAATGAGCTGATTGGCATGGATTGGGATTTTTTCTTTGTGCCGTCATCAGGGCTTTCTAGTGGCTTGTTAATTCTTTGGAATTCTACTCTTGTTGAGTTTTCTATGGTAGATTCATCTTCTCAAATTGTGATTGGAGATTTAAAAAATTTTCAATAAAGGATTGTGGAGGGTGGCCACGGTGTATGGTAGCCAAGAAATGCAAAAAAAGAAGAGATCTATGGGATATGATTAACAAGTATTCCATAAGAGATCTACCTATGGCTATAGGTGGTGATTTTAACTGTTTATTGAACAGAGAGGACAAAGTTGGTGGTAGAAGATTCTCTTTCTCCCATGGTCCTAAGGAGATGAAGATGTGTTTGCTTAATAATGATTTACATGAACTTGGGTTTATTAGGCCAAAATATACTTGGTGCAACAACAAAAGTGGTGGAGCAAGGATACTTGAAAGATTGGATAGGTGTTTTATCAACACTTTTGCACTGAGCTCTCCTTTTTGGTTGGTAGTAAGGCATTTGGCTAGGATTGCCTCAGATCATTGTCCAATAATTTTGCAATTTCAGGATTTCAAACCTATCTCAAAATGTAACATCAAGTTTGAAAACAATTGGGCTTCTTATCAAGCCTCTTTTGCGGTGGTAAGGAAAGAATGGAACAAGAAGTATCAAGGCAATTTCTCTCAAGTACTTAATAAAAAGCTTAAAAGGTCCTTGAAATCATTATTATTTTTTGGAGAAAATTGAAGTTGAAGGATCTAAATAAGCTTAAAGAAAAACTCATGGATGAAATTTTGGTGCTTCGAAACAAAGAATAAACTCAAGGTGCTCTTTCAGAATCAGATTATTGGAGTCTTAAAGCAAAGGTGAATGAGCTTAATGCAACTTTGGCTAGATTGAATTCTTGGTGGAGACAAAGAGCTAAGGTAAAATGGCTAAAAGAAGGTGATGAGAATTCAAATTTTTTTCCACTCCTATGCTAGTGCTAGAAGGAATTCTAATAAAATCATCAAAATAAAAAATGAAGATGGCTTGTTAGTGGAAGAACAAGAAAATTAGGAAGAATTTTCTTGCGATTTTTTCAGAAGAAATGGAAGGATAGGAGCTGCATGCTTGAAGGTTGGCCGGCTGTTAAAAAATGCTTGAATTTTGAAGACCATGGAATTCTGGAGGCTGAGCTTTCATTTGAAGAGGTGGAAAGAGTGCTGAATCAATTGGAGAACAATACTTCACCTGGAAATGATGGTGTTACAAACTCTTTCATTAAAGCTTATTGGGGAATCATAAATCTGATTTTTGGAAGGCTATTAGTTAATTCTTTAGCAATGGAGATCTTAGCAAAGATTGGAAGGAAACAATGATAGTTCTTATTCCAAAGGTATGTAATCCTATTCTCCCTTCTAATTATAGACCTATAAGTCTATGTAACACATTTTACAAAGTGGCCGCAAGGATCATATTAAATAGATTCATTTTGGTCATTCCAAAACTAATCTCAAAAGAGCAAGTGACATTCACAAAGGGAAGGTCCTTATTGGACCATGTTTTGGTGGCTCAGGAGATCTTTAATAAGTTAAGGTATTCTAAAGCTTCTAAAGGACTTGTTGCTTTTAAAGTTGATATGGAACAAGCTTATGATTCTATGGCTTGGTCTTCTCTAAGGAAAGTTTTGGCATACTTCAATTTTCCTCCAAAAATTTCTAAACTCATCATGGAATGTGTAGAAGATCCTAAGTTCCCATTAATCATTAATGGGAATTGTTCAAAGTGGATGCAAGCTTAGAGTGGTTTTCCACAAGGATGTCGCTTGTCTCCTATGCTTTTTATTCTATGCTCTCAACTTCTCTCAAATGCCTTTGAACAAAGTAATTGTGGTATCAAGATCAACTTGGAAGGACCTAGGATCTCACATTTATTTATGTAGATGATGTTATTATGTTCTCAGAAGCCAATAGGATGAAGGTAAAAATGGTGAAGAAAATCTTATACAAATTTGTGATTGGACGGGTCAACGAATTAACTTGTCCAAGTCTGTCATGTTGTTTGGAAAACAAGTGGGAAAGAGGAAGAAGAATTGTATCAAAAGAACTATGGGATTCAAATCTATTAAACAATTCAATTATCTTGGCCTAAAGATAGCTTTGAGAGGACTTAGATATGATGACTTTCAGTTCATCATAGAAAATGCCTTGAAGAAATTGAATCAATGTGGGAGAAAATTATTATCGTTGGCAGGTAAAATTGTTTTGGTTAAATCAATATTATCTACTATGGCCACATTTCATGCTAGTCATTCATTGATTCCTAAATGAGTGCTGGAAGAACTTGATAAAGCTACCAAAAATTTTATATGGAACAAGAACAATGGTAATAAAGGTTTACATTAGGTCAGTTGGACTGATATGTGCAAATCAATTGTTAGAGGTGGTCGTGGGATGCATGCTAATTGCAAGAAGACACCTTCTTTGAGAGCTCATTTAGCATGGAGATTTTTCCAAGATAAAGATTCACGGTTATACAGGATAATGGTCTCTAAATATGGATCAAAGCTGGAGAAGGGTTATGGATTAAAGGTTCGGTCAAAGATGATAGTGATTCTCAATATTGGGAATGGATAAAAAAAGTGAAGTTGAATGCCAGATTTGAAATTTTTTGGTGGAGATTATATAAGAATGCTATCCCATCACTTCAATTTGTATGTTATAGAAGATTATTAAAGAATGCCATGTGTTCTAGAGGATGCAATGTTATTGAAGATGTGGAACATATAACTTGTGGATGCTTAATGTTCACAGAGGTAATTGTTGCGGATATGTTTTCATGGTTTATGATTTTGATGATAGCAAACATTTTTATTTCTCTACGACGGCCTTATTTACTAACATTTCAGGTCCACACGATCAGACTGCAATTTGGAACTAGCTCAAGATTGGGTAGACTAGGTCTGAGTCAGTTTGTACACTTTTTCCTTTCTTGAGTCTATTGTATTTGGTGTGGCTCCTGATGTTTTGTATTGGAGGGTGCCTCCAAGGAGTGGACGTAGGTCAAGGTTTGTCCGAACCACTATAAATCCGGTGTGTTCTTTCTTATTATTTGCTTCCGCATTTAATTTCTGCATTTGGTTTTATTTATGGTGATTTTGGTTTGAGTTTTATCTTTGGTTTTAAAGTTATCCAATTCACCTCTCTTTGCTAGCCTTGGGCCATTTCTATAGGGCTTAATATCCCTAATGAACTTTCAAGTGGTATTAGAGCACTTTCTAGTGTCATCTGATTACTTTCTAGTGTCATCTGAGCACTTTCAATAATCTACCATCTAAATCAATGGGGTTTTGGTATTCCATTTTTTGACAAGTTTGAACAATGTATCAATTAGATTGATACTAATTCTAAGAAGCATTCTATGATTGTGAACCTCTACTGTACTACTATTTTCCTATCTTGGAAAAGTAGAAACAAATTCATACATGATGGGATAGTTGAAAATTCTAGCCTTATAGCTTCTAATGCTATAAGTCAAGCTTCAGTAGAATACAGTTTTTTTCATTCTAAATTGGGAAATTGGGATGTCAACTGGTCTTCTTGACTGTCCAATTCTTGGCATCCTCCTCCACCCAATTGGCTAAAGGTTAATGTTGATGCATCGCTACTATCATCATATAAAGCTGGTATTGCAGTAGTTTTTAGAGATTACAAAGGGAGATTCTTGTATGCTTATGGAAGGCCTTGTGTACATTGGGACATAGCACAACTGGAGAAGCTTGCAATTTATTCATTAAAGGAGGAAACAAAGGATTGGATGTTCAAGTACAAAGGCATTATTATAGAAGGAGACAACTCTAATATCATTTCTTTCATACAAAGAGCTTGGGAAAAATGAAAGTACATGGAAGAGGGTATGGAGTTTCTTATGAATTTTAATTTTGTTATTTTCAATTGTATAGATCGTGATAATAATTAGTTAGCTAACTTGTGTGCTAACTATGCATTAGTCACTAGATTTAGTTGGGATGAATTTACTTTGAATATGGTTCCTCTTTCATTTTACAATATTTTGAAGGAAGAATCATGCTTGTAGTTGTTTTTTATTTGCCTTTTTAATATAGTAAGCTCTGTCTTTTTATTTAAAAAAAAAAAGACATGGAAGAGGCTAGCAAGATACCAATTATTTTAGGGTGTCCTTTCTTAGCAATAGTAAAGGCGATGATTGATGTATAAAAGGGAACTAACTATGATGGTTCAAATCAATAAGTGACCATTGATGTTCTCTAATCCATGAAATTCCCTAATAAAAAGAATAGAGATTAATTTAGAGTTGATATGAATGAAATTGTAGTGGAGAACTTTAAGGAAGAATTATTAGGGAAAATTCATTAGAAAAAGATATTGAGGAAAATGGTGAGGACTTAGGAGAATCTAATAAATTTATTGGAGATACTACTGGAATATTTAGGGAGACGTTTGAAACCCTAGATTATTCATCTATGGGAAGACTTTTAAGACCACCTATAGAGGATGCACCTATTTAGAAGTTAAGATTTTACCCAACCATCTTAAGTATATCTATTTAGGTAAAAATTCAACTTTGCTTGTGATAATTTTATCACACATGGAAGAAGAACAAGAAGGAAAATTGATTAGGGTTTTGAGAGATTATAAGAAAGTTTTTAGGTGGTCTAATACTGATATAAAATGAATTAATCCAACATTATGTTTGCATAGAATTTTAATGTAGGCTAATTTTATACCATAAGCTAATCCTCAAAGGATTAAACCAATTCATGGAAAAGTTTATCAAAAAGGAGATACTTAAATAAATAAATGTTCGAATTTTCTATCCCATTTTAGATAGTGCTTGGGTGAGTCCCATTCATTATATTCCTAAGAAGGGAATTTTGATTATAATAGAAATTGAATGCAATGAGCTTTTTCATATAAGGGTTATCACTGGTTGGAGAATTTATATAAACTATAGAAAGCTGAATAAAGCCACTAAAAAGATCATTTTTTATGTGTCTTTCCTTGACCAAATTTTAGATAGGTTCGTAGAACACTCATATTACTATTTTTTAGATGCATATTCAGGATATCACAAGATTCTTATATCACATGATGACCTAGATAAGACATCCTTCATTAGTCTTTATGTGACATTTGCCTTTATGAGAATGCCTTTTCATCTTTGTAATTCTCTTGCTACTTTTGAATGATGCATGATGTCAAATTTTTTGAACTTAATTGAGTAGGGCATTGAATTTATGGATAATTCTTCTATTTTTGGCACTAATTTTCAATCTTGACTTGATCATTTACCTTCTTCATTAAAAAGATGTGTTGAGATAAAGTTAGTGCTAAACAAGGAAAAAATGTCAATTTATTATGATTGAATTGACTTTCTTATGGTGTAAAATTTCTAAGAGATTATTAGAAGTAGAAAAAGTTTATATTTAGGTCATATAGAAACTTCACCCCCCTTGCTTTAGTTAAAGAATTTAGGAGCTTCCTTCGCTATGATGGATTTTATAGAAGATTTATAAAGAAATTATCAAAAATCTCAAAACCATTATGTTATTTATTAGAAAAAGATGTTCATTTTTTCTTAGATATTGCATATCTAGATGGTTTTAAAACTATGAAGTAATATTTGATTTATGCTCCTATTATTATTGCTCTTGATTGTCCTTGCCTTTTATAGTCATGTGTAATGCAAGCGACTTTTCTTTAGGTGAAAGTCTTGGCCAAGAGCTTGATAAAAATTTCATGTTATTTTTTGTACTAGTAGAACTTTAAATGTCATACAATGTAACTAAACTACAACTAAAAAAGAATTATTTGCTTTGCATTTAAGTAAATTACCATGGTATACTAATAATGTTAATTTTATTGTTAGTGGTATGCTTCTAGTTGATTTATCCTCTACTCATAAAATTAAAAATTTTAATGATACCAAATATTGTTTTAGGGATGAATCATATTTGTTTAAAGTTTATAATTATCGAATCATTAGGAGATGTCTCCTTGAAGAAGAAGTAGAACCTATATTTAAGGAATCTAATGACTCTCATTATGAAGACTATTTTGGAGGATTTAAAATTGCTTCTATGATTGTCCAACCATGATTTTATTAGCTTACATTATTTGAAGATGTTCTTGACAATGTTAGGAAGTGTGATCAATGTCAATGAGTAGGAAATATTTTTGAAGAAATGAAATGCCCTTGAGTTAAGTATTAAAAGTCATTTTTTTAAAATTTTTGGGGATTAGATTTTATGGGACTATTTGTGCAATCCCATGGATACCAATATATTCTCATTATTGTTGACTCTGTATAAAAATGGATTAAAGGTGTGGCTAACCCTAGAACTGATGCTCAAGTTATGCTTAAATTTTTAAATAAAAATATTTTTTTCTAGAATTGGAAGATCTAGAGTATTAATTAGTGATGAGGGAAGTCATTTTTGTAAGAACTGTTTAGAATTAACAGTTATTAAAAATAGTATTCATCATAGGTTGTAATTGCTTATCATCCCCAACATAGTGGAAAAGCTGAAATAAGTAATAAAGAGATTTAAAGAATTTTGGGGAAAATTGTTAGTGCAAAAATAATAGTCGGGGCTATTATGCTAGATGATGAACTTTGAGCATATAGGAAACCTTTTAAGACCCCTATTGAAATGTTTCCCTATAGGTTAGTATTTAGAAAATATTGCCACCCTCTCAAAGAATTAGAGCATAAGGGATTTTGAGCTATTAAAGAATTAAATTTTAATTTTGAGTGAGTGTAAGAAAAAAAGATCAATACAATTGAATGAATTAGAAGAATTTGAAAATAAGGCTTATGAAAATGGTGCTATAAATAAAGATATAATTAAAATTTTACATGATCATAAGCTTCTTATGAAAAAACATACACTTTGTCAAGAGGTTATGCTCTTTAATTCTTAATTAAAATTACTCACTGGAAATATTAATGTCCTGTTGGTAAGGGCAATTCACCGTTATAAAAGTATTTCCATATGTATCTATTGAAATTCATAAAAGATAAGTTTGCACATTTTTAAGATCAATTGCCATATATTGTAGCCTTATTTTGGAGGGACATAGATCATCTAAGAAATATATATCACTAATTTGGTTAATTCATAAAAAGAAAATTTGGCATAGTTTAACTGAAGACTATAAACTTAGCATTGATGGGAGGCAACTCAATTATGTTAGGTATGTTATTTTTATGTGATTTGTTGTTTTTATGTTATCATAACATTTATTTAGCTATTTATAATATTTTATTATATTATTCAAATTTAATTTAAATTTTCTCATGATTAATTGTTAACATTATTCTCTATCTAGCACTTGCACTTAGATTACTTATTTAGCTAGAATAAAATAAGAATTTAAAATTGTATAAGATTAAGATAATGATAAAATCCTTGATGGTAGTTTGAATGAATAATGCATAATACTTCCTAATTTGAAAAGCTTAGCAATGAACTAATGTAGATCATTAAAGTTATTGACTTGATTTGAACTTTAGCAATTATACACTCATGCACTAACAATTGAGTTGAAGAAAGAGTAATTGAGTTTAAGGAAAAGAAGTGAATAGTTTAAATTAAGAAGATAATAGTAAACTTAAATATGGAATTAATAATCTTTCAAAATCCTATTATAAAGTTAGTTTGGGTTGCTTGAGGATGAAAGAAAAATTAATATTAAAAATCATTATATATGTACTCCAAAAGTATGGAAAAAGTAAAAATATTAAAAATCAAATAAAATATACGAAGAGGAAAAAGATGAGTACATTCAAAAATTAGTATTAGTTGAAGCTCAAGCCAACAAGCATCTTAATACTGTAAATCAAATTGAACAATATGAGTTAATTAATACATATGTTTGTGCACTACTAAACTTTCAATTTAACCATAAGCATAACTAACCTTAAGTATTATATTATTCATTTCTAAAATTATAAGTCAATCTTAAACATACACTCATAGTGGATAGGTTCAATGCAAGCAATAATAAGGGTGACTAATTGGGATTATTTTTATGACCTTTAAAATTATAATTATAACTTGGATCATTCCAAATAACATTTAGATTGTGATGTATTATATTATATTTTTGAAATTTTAAATTATTAATTTATATTTCAACTTTCAAGTTAATCAATAGGTGATTTCACATTTGCTTAAGGATCAGTAAGATCTTAAGCTGGGGGAGTTTGTCAAGTGAATTGTGTACTATTTGTAATGTTAAAATTTAGTGAAAATGTAATGTTCTAGTTGTGTTTGTATAAGAAATATTTAGGAGAATGAAAGAAATCACAGGTTTTAAATGAGTGGCGTAGTGCCCAAAGTTTCAACACCCCAATACCTTATTCAAACATTACAACATCAATTAGGAATTTTAAGAAAATAAGCACCCTTGCATATCTAAGGTTAGTGGCATAGTGCTACAAAACACCATAGAATATAAAATTCACTTTGCAACATTTAAGTTTTAGGAATTTAAATGTCGGAGCACCCATTCACTACATCATAGCATTGGGTTGAACTTTCAAGAAACACGACACTAAAATTTTCTGGCATCATGATGGAGAAGTTACCAAAATGTGGAGCCATGTTAACTCAGCTAGAAGACATGTTGATTCAACCATTAAATGTACCATGTCAGCACAACATCATAATAGAGCAAATTTAATAATGTTGACGTGCTAGTTCATTTTTTAACAACACAACATCAACCCTCCAAGTATATTTGTGCCTTAGGCCATTCCTGCACTTGTTATAAATAATTTTTCAGTTCTTTTATTTAAGAGTTTTGTCACCATTAGAGGAGTCTAATACTATTAAGTGTAATTTTTTAGTTCTACTTTTTTTTGAAGGGAAACCTTCATAAGCATAATAGTCCAACCAATGATGACAATAAAACCCAAAAAGAACCACAGTAAGAAGGTAACCAGCACTATCCATAATTAGCAACCAATCAACCTAGGAGTGAGAGACCACTTACAGCTGCCCCACCTGGAGCGATCATCGAAAAAACTAGTCAGAGAAACATAATGCCCATAGCCACCAGGAAAACCAAGCCAACCCAGGCCATAAAAAAGAACATTAGGAGATGTAGTATAGTAACCAGCAATAACATAACCACCAAAATGCCAATAGAACTCCAAAAAATCAAGACCAACACAAACACAATACAACCAGTCCAGTACCTGCCCTACCAGACATGTAGGAAGCAAGTCAAAATACTTAAACCAACCATCCAAAGAATTATGCAACCAAAGAACATCAGTCAAGTCATGCCAACCCAAATAATAATCCAAAATAGAAAATATAACAACACGACACCACCCACCAAAAAGCAAAACCAAATAAGGGACCATATATAACCCCAAGCAAACAGATGAGTAATAGCTATAGAAGACCCAGGTAAAACCAACCCTAATCGATAGCCAAAGAACAACCCACCTAGCAAATATTTAATAGATCAATGCCAACACAGAAAAAAGAGATACTATTCCAGCACCTACCCAGCCAGGTACCTAGACAGCAAGGCTCAAAAAGAGCACCAGGAAAACCAACACCAACAAAAAAAAAAGTAGGAAGCACATCAACAAGAAAAAAGATAAAAGAACACCTGCTACCCAAGGAGCCAAAAGACTAAGATCCAACAAAACACAAGAAGAATTAACCCTCCCCCCCACCCAAAAAAAAAAAAAACTCAAACTTGCAATTGCAATGAGAGAAAGGGGAAAAAAAACCAATAACAGCACCAGGAATGAACCAAAACAAATCGAGAGAGAAAAAAGCCAGCCAGATAGAAAAAACCAAAATAAGAAGGCCCAAAATCCCATGTATGGCCACCAGAGAGTAGAAATCAACCTAAAAAACACCCTAAGTTTTAACATAGGGAACACTAATAAAATCCAATCTAAGAAGCCCTTTTAGAGCCATCGGAAGGTTGGGCCCAATAAAATTCGATAAAACCTCTAAACCACAACCCCAATTAGCAAGCCAAGTAGCACAAGCATTACCACTTTTATAGATATGATAAAAAGAAAAAATTAAGAAGATCAACATATTCTTAATTTCCCTTACCTGATAAAAAAGATTAGGATTGCAACTCGTATCATCATCATAATTTAAGAAGTGGAAATTATAATTAGAACTAACCTCAATAAAAATATTAGTTAAGTTAAGAGAAATACATAACCTTAAAGCATATAGAACAGCCAAGGTAGTAGCATAGAACACATCACCATTTGGTAAGGGACAAGTAAAGGCCATAATAAGACTACCATCATTATCTCTGATAACCCCACCACAGCCCATAATGGAATTAATGCTAACACCATCCACGTTTAGCTTATAGAAATTAATGGGGGGTTTGATCCAGTAAATAATTCTAGAGATTTTGGCAATATGACCTTCCTCCCAATTAAGGCCTAAAGCATAACCCATAAAAGCATAATTTTTAAAGTTCTTGGAAGAAATTAGTTTAACAAAGAAAAGGGCCAAAATCTTATTTTTAACAATCTAGATAACCTTAAGATGATTCATATGAACACCATTAAAAAGAAAATTTTTCCTTTCTAACCATAAATACCATAAAATGAGAGAAGGAATAACATTTATGACGAGCCCTTTAGTCTTAATGAACCAAGCATTAAGCAAAGACTTCTAAATGTGCATTAAAGTAATTCAACTGAAACATGTCATCAAATAAAACCCATGTTTTAGTTGCAATAGGGCCAGAAATAAAACCTGATGCATATTCTCCAAATGGTAACAACATTTGCACTTGGAAGGCAAAATAAAGCCTCTATTGATGAGATTATCATCAGTGAGGATAAATTTAAGCAAGATTCTCCAATCAAAGATAGCCACGATAGAAGGAATACTCTTATGGCATGTCATAGAGAAACTATTCTCAATATTTTTCCTAGGACGAAAGGCATGCCAAGCATTCTTCAAATGAAATCCACCATCTCTAGATGAATCACATAAGATAATATCATTAGAAGAAGTATTGCTAGGAAGATTCAAAATTTGATGAATAATAAAATCAGGGATAACATTAGAAAGTTTCTCATAATCCCAACAATTATGAGTGAGGATAGAATTAACCTTAATAGCCACAATGGAAGAAGAATTCATAATGGATTCAATAGACTGTTTACCCAACCAACGATCCTGCCAAAAGAAACACCAAGCCCCCAAGAACCCCCAAGAAATGAAAGGCTCAATAGCCCATTTAACCTTGCAAAGTCCCTGCCAAACTGTAGAACCACCTTAATTAAAAAGCACAAGTAGTAGGGTGCTTACTAACACGGTTCTTAGCAAACATAAAATTAGCCCAAAGTCTTACTTTAGCATGAAAATTATACCATAATTTAAAAGAAAAAATATAAGCCAAGTAATTCATACTTTTATAACCTAAACCACCTTCAGCCAAAACACCACAACGTTTATCCTTAGAGGCCGAAGTAATTTTGGAGTTACTAGAATTACCTTAAATAAAATTATTAATAAGTTTATGCACTCTATTACAAACCTCTTGAGTCGGTAGCATAGTCTGGAAGATATAAACTGGTAAGGAGCAAAGAACACTTTTAACTAGAGCTAATCTAACACCAAAGCTCAAAATGTTAGAATCCCATGATAAAAGATTATTCTAAACAGAGGTTAGAAGATCATAAAAAAGAAAGGTTTTATTTCTTCCTTTAATGAGAGGAAACCCAAGATACTTAATTAGTAATTGACCATGCATAAAGACATTTAAATCTTTAATGGCCAAAACTCGATCATTAGGAACTCTCTTGGATACAAAAAAATAACATTTGTTTATATTAAGAGATAAACCACTAACCATTTCAAATTGATAAAAAAATCCATAAATTTATGAATCTTGTTAATAGAATCATTCGTAAAAAATAATAAAATCCTCACCAAAACATAAATGATAAATTGGAAAATCGCCCATAATTCTGAAATAAAGACTGAGAGTATTCTAAAAAAGATTGGAAATGACTCTAGATAAAAAATTAGCTACAATAATGAAAATAATATGAGAGATAGGTTCACCCTATCTTAAACCATAAGAAGATTTAATATACCCATTACTAGACCCATTAACAATAATAAAAAAATAAACATCTTCAATACAATTTCTAATAAACTTAACAAGATCAAATTAAAACCAAAAGATGCAAAATATTATAAATAAAGTTCCAATAAATATTTTCATAAGCCTTGGCAATATCCATCTTCAAAATCAAGTCACCCCCTCTCACCCTAGCATCCAGGTCTTGGCAAAATTCTTGAGCCAACAAATTATTGTCAGCAATGGCCCTCCCTTTCACAAACCCCATATGAGAAGGGGAAAGAATTCTATGTAAAATAGAAGTTAAACAATTCATGAGAATTATAGAAATTAGTTTGTTAAAAAAGTATAAAGACTAATAGGTCTAAAATCATTTCAAGAGTTAACAAAGTTTTTTTTTGGGAATAAGCACAATACAAGTAGAGGTAAAAAACTTTGGGATATAGTTACCAGCAAAGAAATATAAAATAGTAGAAAAAAGGTCATTATTAATAATGTTCCATGAATTTTGAAAAATCTGAGTGGTAAAACCATCAGGCTCAGCCATAGAATCACTATTCATACAAAAAAGAGTCTCTTTAACTTCCTCAAAAGTAGGAGGTTTAGAAAGAGAGTCATTCTCCTCTTGGGTTATAAGTTAGGAATAATAGAAGGGTTATTAATCTGAATCAGAGTAAAATTCTTAATGAGGTAATTTTGAAAGTGCTCAACCACTTAATTAGCAATTTCCATAGTATTTTCAGTGAAAGTACCATCTTCCCGAAGAATTTTATTAATACAATTTTTAGCACTTTTCCTCTTAACTAAGGCATGAAAAAATTTAGTGTGACATTATTGTCACCTTCAACTAGATGCTTAGCAGTAGCTTTTTATTTCCAAAAAACCTCCTCCTGTGCTTGGAATTTAAAAAGAAAATACTTAGCATTTCTTAATAGGTTTAAATTAGCATTAGAGTGACCAACTTGATAAATAGATTCAAAATTGTGCACTTGCTGCTCAGCTTTAAAAATATTAGTAAATAGGTTTTTTAAAACACTATGATTTGAATAATTTAAGATCTGCTTAATCCTTTTTAGCTTAAGCCAAAATCTCCTCATGCAAAGCTAGAGTTATCCGGATGCAGAGGAGCATATTAATTATTCTAAACCACATTCAAGGAGTCATGAAGTAACCACATATTTTGAAATTTGAATTGGGAAGAGGCATTAAAATATTTATAATCTAGGCTAACTAACAAAGGGGAGTGATCAGAAAGAGTCCTACTAAGATGCTCAATTGTAATAACATTAAAATAATTAAGCTAAGAATCATTAAAGAGAACACAATCCAAATATTGCCATAAATGACCTCTATTCTAAGTGAAATTGTTACTAGCAAATTCTATATAAATTAAATTACATTCCAAAATCATGGTACTAAAGTACTCCATAGACCGATAAGAGGGAGAAGAGCCTCCTATACTCTCAAAGGTATTAGTAATAGAATTAAAATCAACACCAACAAGCCAAGGAAAATTATAAATACTATGAAAGTTTTTGAGCTGATCCCAAAGAATTTTCCTAATATAGCGAGTAGAAGCAGCATACATAGAAGAAGCACAACAATGTAAATTAAAAACCCCCACCTTACAATGCATCACTTGAGTAAAGTCACCAATAACTTCAATTTTAATTGGATCCTTCCATAAAACCCAAATTTTACTAACCACATTCGAAATAACATAATTAAAACCCAAAAACTGAGAAGTACTAATCAACTTATTAGCAGAAATAAAAGACTTAATCAACTTATTAGCTAGTATCATTGTCATCTTTAGCAAAGCATTTAGCCATAATATCCATATCCTTGGAATAAGTAAAAGCATCACTATTAGAGTGCGATTTTAAAAGAAGCTTATTATCATTAGTCAAACCTTCCTGCCAAACCTCCTGCGCTAAGATACTGTCATCCTCCATCATCTTATCCTTTCTCTTGAGCAACAATAATATAATGATTAGGAGCCAAATTAGTAGAAATATTCCGAACCATCGTATAATCCATATCAGTCAAGTTATTGTTAGAAACATATATAATAGTTTCTAAATATGAACCAACATTTTGATTAATAGTACTATCCGGCCTTTGCTCATCCACATATTGGCCCTCAATATGTAAAGAAGAGATAGAGTTATCTTCACGATCAAAGTTCAGTTCAATAGTAGAAATTTCCTTATGCGTTAAAGCATAGTGAATAGATTTATCAGTTGTCTCCTGCTCCTTAGCAACAGGACCCTTAATCACTTGAGTAATATTATTCTCAAAAGTAACTTGTATAATAGAAACATTTCCCACAACCATTAAATTGGGAGCCACATTCTCATCATAAACCAAAAGACCATTATTTCCTTGCATAACTTTGGATGAAACTTTCTCCTTACGGAGATGAGGATGCAACATAAAGCATTCATTAACTCCATGACCATGCATCTTACAATGGGAACAAAAAATAGGTAGGTTTTTAATTTCCACTTTTTGGAAATAGCCATTCAATTCCAAACCTAGCTAAATCTCATTTGGGTGTTTCTTAGAAACATCTAACTCAATTAAAAAATGAGCCACTAAAGGCCTATAGATAGAAGCAGTAGCTTGGTCAGTTTGTAAGGGTCTACCAAAAATTGAAGTCAAGCCAAATAATGTCTGAGAGTTAAAAAAATAAAGGCGTAAATTCAGGAAAGAGATCCACAGGTGCAATAGGAGATTCCTCATGAACATCAATATCTGGTGTCCATTTTAGTAATCTCATTTGACATGCTTGAATATAATACAATCTTCTTGAGAAAATGTGACTGTAATCAAGATCATTGCTAAGTTGTATAGCAATATGATGTGGATCCATCTAACAAATGTGAAAGGAACCAAACAGTTTAAGATTTATGATGAACTTTTGAATCACATCTAATATAGAATGATGAAGAACAAATCTAAAAACTAAGGTGAGAGAAAAAGGTGCAGCTAGATATGAAACCACTAAATCATCAAACATTAGGGCATGAATAAATGAAGTATGCAAAAAATGAACCTTAGCAGCAGACAAAGAGGTACCTACAAAAACGTCCTTAAAGGAACAGGTTTTACCAGTCAGGAATGAAGAATAAGTAGGGATGGATGATGCCAGGGATGTCATCTCCCACCACCAAAAATGATGAGAAAAATCTCAAAATATAGAACAAAAAACACCAAAAATAATATAAGGGAAGTAAAAAAGTTAAAAAAAAAAACCACTCTAATAATGCCAGGAGTGAAGAAAAGATGCAGAGATGAAAGAGCCCTAAAGTTGCCTAGGGAGCTTGAGAGCCATCATTAATTCTTTAGTTCTACCTTAGAGGAAAGTCTAAGGAATACTATGGAAGGGGAAGATACTTATATTTTGAGATCTTTGCCTATATTATGTAATAAATTCTATATTGAAGGAAGAGTGAGTGTGAATATTGTTAGTTTATCCTTCCTCATGATAGCTCTATTATAGCCTTTTCTTATATGAATAAAATGAACATGATTTTGCTTTTTTTCTTATCCTTCTCTCGTTAAATCTATGAGTTTTGGATTGATGATGTAAATACATAACAAGTACTAATGTATACTCTTGTGCCTCAAAATAGTTTACATATATTTTTAATATCTCCCATTCTAAATTTACTACATATAATGGCCATGTGGTTAGTTAATGTCTACTGTGATATATTGCCTTGATGGAGAAATATTAGAAAAAATAGTTGTATTAAAATGGAATGTTGGTATACCTAGATATAGGAGGTTAAACCTTCAAAGTTTTAAGGAGAAACTATAATTGTAGGAAGGATATAAACCTCCTTTTTCACCTCCATAATCTTGACAGAGATCTAGGGATGCATATGCTCTTATCCACATCTAAAAATTATGAGTCTCATTAGGAAAACTATATTATTTTGCATTCACCAAAACCATTTATTTAAATTGGTATATTTTCATCTTGTAAGTCTTCATTAAGATGAAAAAACTCATAATAACCTTTTTATTTAGTAGGATATTTAATACATCAATATTAGATAGTAGTAGTTTAATTATAATTAAGTATAACAGTTCCTCATGGGATAAACACTCTTTTCTATCACTTTATTATTTTATTGGCATGTAAACTTGTGTATGAAATGGGCATTTATTATTTTTTATATCAAAGAAAACCTAAGCATGTTCATATTGCACCCTAGCTCTATATATAGCTTAATATAGCTAGCTTGAAACCGCAACATCTATACCCACACCAAAAATTCTCCTTGATTGATTTGATAGGGTTTAGTTTAGTGAAGAACTTGAATTAAGACTAAAGGAATAAATATACTCTGTTCACTATATGGAGTAGAAAAGGATGAAAAGCTTGTATAGGTTGTTAGACCTAATGCAAGTGTCCCAAGGCTAACCAAGAGGGGGGGTGAATTAGTTATTTTAAATTTTTTTTAGAAATTTTATAGAAAACTATTTTTTAATTTTTTTCCACAATTAAAATTTTTATCAATTTAAAAATTTTCAACCACAAACTTAAACACATAAAAATAAAAATGAGGTAAAATAAGACACAAAAATTTATAGAGGTTCGGTCCAATTAGACCTACATCTACTCCCTGAAAACTCCCTCTTCAAGTATCGCACTATTTCAAAAGTGAATCTCATTTTGCTCCCATAGCAAGGCGGAGAAACCTTTACAAAGCACCACTCTTCCACCAATCCCCCATGCGATAGAGTACCATAATCCTTTCACAGACTCTGAGTATCGGCATAGAACTGACATCTTTTCACACTCTCCAAGTGTCAGTAGAGAACCATCATCCTTTCACAATCTCCTGATGTCGGCAGAGAATAATTATACTTTTACACCCTCCTGGTGTCAGCAAAAAATCGAATCTTCTCTAATGTTCTTCTCACGAGCAACTCCAAAGAAGTAAGGCAGAGATTTGATAAGACATACAAAGAGATCATCACCTTTGGGCAACTCTATGAACCCTTCACAATTTCCACTTGCAAGATCTCTCTCTACACTCTCAAACACTCTCTGAAATCACTCTTACACTTTCTCTCAAAGAAAATATAAAGAAGGATTTTTTTTTGCAATCAGTTTATATAGGACCTTATATATGAAAGACATGAAAAACCATCTAGAAAATTAAAATTAACAATTTTGACCATCCCTGATCGTATAGTATGATCGACGATCGTATGTATGAATAGATCAAAATTTACTCGTATGATCCAGTATGAACCAATTTTTTACTCTAATTTACCTGTGTATGAAATGACATCGTATAATATGATCAGTTCAAAATTGGATAGATTAGTTTGGTACAATTCAGCATGAAATAATTTTTTGATATAAATAATGTATTATATAAAATAAATATCATATAATACAATTTATTTTAATCAAACCATGTTTAATTTGGTACAAAAATGGATTCAACCATTTCAAACATTGGAAGTTGTCTATACAATCATGTGATCATACAGTACGAACATTTAAAAAAAATTACCTGTTCATCTCGATGAAAAGATACATAACCATTTTGTTCTCTGGACGTTGTCTCTACGAACCTAAGATCATACAAAATAAATAGTTAAAAAAATCAGAAGTTTATTGAGATGAACTTGTATGTATCTATTTCTTACTTTGGAAGGCATATCTACGAAGAAATAAGACTTAGAAAATTTTCTTGGCATGGTTCAATTAATTGGTTTATGGTGTAACACTTAAGCTAAATCACCCCGTATGATCCAAAATCGTACAGTATGATTAGTATAAAAAATTTACAAATTTTTTATATTTCCTCAGTGTGTGTGTGCACATTTACCCAATTACAATCACACTCTCAGACTTAAAAAAAGTATAAAAAGTATAGACTCCAAGAATAATAAACCCTAATCTAATTTGACTTACGGTTGACAATGCTATTTAGAAGGTGCTAACTCATATTTTAAAATGAAATTGAAAGCACTTGAGAAAAAAAGTATACCACCAGCACCTAAACAATTTTTCAATCCTAAACAGAAGCCTAAAATGTCAAAACCTATGAAAAGATAATTTACTACACGTAGATTAATAAAAATTTTTCCTAGAGTGAAATATTTTTCTAATGGATTAATTGGGCATATCTCACATACTCATACTAATCATAATAAAACTTCTTTAGTGTGGATACATAAGATGCATAAAATAAATCATATCAAACATGCATCTAGATTATTTTTTCCAAGAGGAGAACCCAAACTTATTTGGGTTCCATATCTAACATTTGATTATATTGTAGAAATTCTCTTATACAAGACCTCATGAGAGCATTTGGTACCTAAACAGTGGATGTTCAAAGCATGTGCCTAGAGATATGATACAATTCATAGCATAAGAAGCTACGAATTGAGGCAAGGTTGCACTGGGTGACAGTACCACTAGGAAAGTAATAGGCACAATTATGATTGGAAATTTGAATAATTTTTTCATTGAAAATGTCTTATTGGTATAAAGCTTAAAGCATAACTTATTGACTATTATTTAGCTATGTCATAAAGGTTATAGTGTAAAATTTTTTCCCACTAGTTGCATAATAAGACAAAATGGAATTGATGTATTGCATGGAATTAGGGTAAATAATGTGTACATGGTTAATTTGAATTGTATTAAATCTTTTAATGCCTTTTGTCTGAAAAAAATTACTGATGAATCATGGTTATAGTATAGGAGACTTTGTCACATAAGCATGAAAATTCTTAAGAAATGTTTTTAAAAAGAATTGGTTAGAGGAATACCCAAGCTAGACTTTACTATGGATCACTTGTGTGATGCATGTCAATTAGGAAAATAGGTGAAGTTCTCCTTTCATTCCACTAAGGATCTTATAACTAGAAAACTATTAGAAATTATTCACATGGATCTTTTTGGACCAATTAGCACTATAAATCTAGTAGGTAAAGTGTTTGGATTTGTGATAGTTGTTTAAGATTCACTTGGGTTAGATTTTTATTTCATAAGAGTGAATCATTTGAGAAATTTTGAAACTATTGTACTTGGATTCAGAGGAGATCAGGGTATGAGATTTTGTCAATCCAAAGTGATCATGGAGGAGAATTTAAAAATTAAAAATTTGATGATTTTTAGAAAGAGAAAGGAATTGATCATAATTTATCAGCACCTAGGACACCTCAAAAGAATAGGGTAGTAAAAAAATAGAACATAAAATTAATTGAAGTTGCTAGGGCCATGTTTATAGAATACTCACTTCTGAAATATTTTTGGGCTGAAGCAGTTAGTACAACTTGTTATATTCTAAAAAGGATGAACAATAGATCAAAATTGAATGAGATAGCCTATGAACTTGTTAAGGGTATAACACCAAATCTTTTATATTTGCATGATTTTGGATATAAGGCGTTCATTCACAATAGTGGTAAAACTCCATTAGGAAAATTTGATCCAAAATCTAATGAAGGATTTTTTTCTTGGATATTCTAGTGATGGAGAATCTTTAAGAGTTTTTAACAAGAGATCTTTAGTAGTAGAGGAGACCACACATATTATTTTTGATGAATTTGACATTTTAGAAGAGCCAAGGTTGGAAGATGATCATATTGAAAATATCTCCCAAGGAACTAAAAAGACAAATTGGGAAGAAGATATTTGAAAAGAAAACCCTTTGCTTAGAGAATGGATATTTTCTAAGAATCACCCTAATAAATTGATTTTTGGTGAACCTAGTAAGGGTGTTGGGACTAGGCATGGACTTAGCAAAGAAGTGAACCATTATACCTTTATATTGATGATTGAACCCACTAATATAAATAAAACACTTTTGAATAAATTTTGGATTTTGTCTATGGAGGAAGAATTAAATCAATTTGTAAGAAATAATATTTAGGAATTGATTGAAAGGCCTAAGGATCAAAGTATTGTTGGAACTAAGTGGATGTTCAAAAATAAAATGAATGATTTAGGAGTAGTGATTAGAAATAAGGGAAGATTGGTGGTCAAGATGTATAATCAAATAGAAGAGATTGATTTTGAAGAAACTTTTGCCCCTATAGCCAGAATTGAAGTAATTAGGGTTTTGTTAGCCTTTTCCTATTTTAAAGGTTTTAAATTATATCAAATGGATGTTAAGAGTACCTTTCTTAATGGGGTGATACAAGAAGATATTTATGTTAAACAACCTACAGATTATGAAAATTCTAAATTCTTTAATCATGTATTTAAATTAAGAAAAGCATTGTATGGATTGAAACAGACACCTAGGGCTTAGTATGAGGGGTTAAACACTTTTCTATTGAAAGGTCTTTTATGAAAGAAGCTATGGACACCACTCGATTTTTGAAAAGGATAGGAGATGACATACTTATTGTTCAAATATATATTGATGATATCTTATTTGGATCTATAAATAAAAATCTTTGTGATTATTTTTCAAAATTAATGAGTAGTGAATTTAAGATGAGTTTGATGGGAGATTTGAGTTATTTTCTTAGTTTTAGCATAAAGCAAAATGATTTAGGAGCATTTCTTAATTAGTCAAAATAGATTAAGGACTTCCATAAGAAATATGAAATAGATAATGCTAAACCAGATAATATACCAATGAGTTCTTCAGTGTAGATAAGGACTCTAGGAAAAAAATCTATTAATTAAAAGAAATTTAGAGAAATAATTGGATCATTGAATTATTTGACTGCTAGCAGACTAGATATAATATTTAGTGTTTGTTTGTATGCTAGATTTTAATTTGACCCAAAGTAATCACATCTGACAGCAGTTAAAATAATTTTGAGATATCTTTTGTTAACTTAAAACTTAGGGATTTGGTATCCTAAGCATAGCTCTTCTTTATTATAATAACAGTTGATTGACTTAAGATTTTTTATTGGCACCATTCTGATATTTTGTGATAAGCTAGTGTCACATGCATTTCAAAGAATCCTATTCAACATTATAGAATAAAACATATAGATATAAGGCATCACTTCATTAGAGATCATGTAGCTAAGGGAGAAATTAAATTGCATCACGTTGCTACGACTGCATCACATTCCCAAAATCACTGGCTTTTGACACATTTAGAACATTAAGGACCAGATTAGGTGTGATTGATCTTAATGCTTAAGTTAAAATTATGCAAACTTGTTTTTTTATGAAGTTTTATTTGTTTAGTTTTTCTCTATTCATTTGTTACACTTTTTTTTGTTTATGTGTTTTTATTTAGATTGTTGTGATTGTTTTTCTTTTAGGATTTTTTTTTTTGTCTTTGTTATTTCTTGCATGTCATTTGATTTGAAGTGATTGGTTTTGAAAAGGTTTTCTATTTATCATATCTAGTTTTAAATGTATTCTTTGTGCTATATGAAAATTTTTTGTATTGTATGAATTATGTAGTATATACATGATAGTTTATAATTTAAGCATGCAAAACTTAGTTTCTCATAGGACTTTATACTGTATGATGATGCCATCATATAATATGAAATATATTATTTTGTCTATGTGATTGGGGATGGTTTTCTAGAAGATGTCAGTTATTAATCACAAATCGTATGCATGAAATTACATTTTGCTGTATGATCCTGTTGTTAATTAGTTTTGTGGGACAAACCTAACAATCATTAAATGATCTTTAATATACTAATCATCCCGGATAAACATGTGTTTATCTGTATGATTGTTTAGTCTAAAAGTCTATATAAAAGGATACCTCAAAATTTGTATTTTAGAAAAAGCCATTTCATTTTTAGTCGTATTCGTTCGTATGTAATTTTTTTTGTCCAGTACAATTTTGAAATTGTATGTACGATCTAAATTTTATACTATATGTTAGATCATTTTTATTTAAATGGAAAGGTCTTTGGATAAAATTTTCATCACTTTCTGATCTGTTCCCTACCATTTAGAACCCACATCTTAGGAATGGTAAGCAGTATCAAATGACCTCGCACCTTTAAGGCATCTTCCTCTAGTTCTAGTAGGGATGAAAAATTTTTATCCAAAGAGAATGAGGATGCTTTCTTTAGGTATTCTACTACAAAAACTATACCTTCCCGTCTTCTCATTCAAAATGGTATCAATTTCTCTGTCACGCCCTTGTTCGCTTCAACCCAATTTTGATATTTCCTGAGGCTCATCTATGCGTATCATAAAGAAACCTTCCAAACTTTTCTGGCTAATATAAAGGTAAACCAGAACAACACTAGGATTATCTCCTATGTTTTCAAGCAACAAGTAGAGATCACTAAGGAAGATCTAGGCAACTTTCTACACTTAAGAACCCAAGGGATTAGAGCATACACTTTAACCTTTAGAGTCTACTTTGATTGGTCCAAAATAAATCAAACTCTTAGAGGTTTTGCTCAAGTGAGTTATTTATCTTGTGTTTATACCCTAATCAAAATGCTAGGATTATTTAGCACATTTTGAGAACCTTAATTATTCCAAAAGCTTGTGATCACATTAACATGACTCTTGTTTTGTGCATAGTTACATATTTGATAATTATTGAAAAACCTTTTGATGAAGCCCACTAATCATGGATTATATTTATAAACTTTTTGATATTGGACTTTCTCATAATAAGAGAAAGAAAATGTTGCTCTAAGACACTCAGTTGCCTACATCTTAGAGAAGAAGTACAACCTTATACATCCTAATCCTCACATTGAACTCCCTATTTACTTTACTGATGCATTTTTTTTGGCACTCTTTGGAAGGAATCAAAGTTCAATGAGTGATGATTCTGAGGAAGGAGGAGCACTTACTCCTGCTCCTACACCTGCACCTGGACCCAACCAGAATTTCTACCAAGAAATGGTCCAGTGCTCCGATATAATGGAAACTTATTTTGATCAACTTTTTGATCAAATTGAGAATCACCTGAATCAGAAGGATGCTAGATATAATGAAGACATGGGTTGGATTTGAGAGAAGTTTGATTCGATTAACACCAATGTACTAATGATGAAGAGTTACTTCTCAATATTCTGTTGCAACTTAGTTTTCATAACTACATTTTAATATCATATATATATATTTGATGATTCTAAATATTATTATTTTGATTACTATATCTCCTAAGATATATTGAATATATTACTTTTATTGTTTATGTTTACTAACATTTTAGGAAAATCATACTCCAAATAGTTGAAGACTTCAAGTCAAATTAGATTAGGGTTCATTATAAATGGAGTCTATATTTTACACTTTTATTGAGTCTGAGAGGGCGTGATTGTAATTGGGTAGCCATGCACACGCATAATGGGGGCATGTTAAAATTTAAACAATTTTTAAACTAATCATATTGTACGATGTCGTATTGTATGGGATGATTTGTTCAGTTATTTCTTCCAAAAAGAAGTTAATCGAGTAATTGATAGAAAAAATTCTAAGTATTATTCATACTGTATGAAATTGGCTTTTTGTAGATGACGTCCATAGTACAAAAAAGATGTAAACATTTTCGTCCACATAAACAGGTAAAATTTTTTGAACTGTTCGTTTGGGATGATCTGTAGTTCGTACAGATGAGATCGAGAGTATAAAAATGATGCTAACATTTTAGTCCACATTAATAGGTAAATTTTTTGAATTATTTATCCGCGATGATTTTGAGTTCATAGAGATGACATCCAAAGTACAAAAATGATACAAAATTTTTTGTCCATATGAACTGGTAAATTTTTTAAACTATTTATCTTGGATGATATTGAGTTCATATAGATAACATCCAAAGTATGAAATTATGAGGCAAATTTTTATCTATATGAATAAGAATTTTTTTTATAATTATTCATACTGTATGATATACATATAGTATAGTACGATATCCTTGTATGAAAATATTTCATAAAGGATCATACGAGCATATTTTCAACTATCTGTCCAGGATGATTGTCGATCGTATTGTACAATCGTGGATGCTCAATATTGAAATTTTATATTTTTTTGGATAGTGTCTTTCATATTTGAGGTCCTTCAAGCTAACTTTGGACAAATCCTTCTTTATTTTTCAAGAGAGCAATAGTGTGAGAGTGATTTAAAAGAGTGTTTGTGAGAGAGTTCTTACAAATTTGAGAGTGTGAAGGGTTCACAAGGTTACTCAAAGGTGAGAATCTCTTTGTGTTCTTTGAAAATCTCTTCCTTACTTCTTTTAAGATGATTGATGGAAGATATTTGAAGAAGGTCTGGTTCTCTACCAACACCAGAAGGGTGTGAAAGGAAGTCGATTCTCTACCAACACTTATACAAGTATAAAATGATGATGGTTCTCTGCCAACACATGAAGAAGTGTGAATGGATGATGCAACTTTATCAACACTTGGAGGGTGTGAAAGGATGATAGTACTCTAGTACATCGGGGATTGGTGAAAGAGAGGTTAATTATAAAGGTTTCTCCACATTGTTGTGGGGGCAAAAGAAGAGTCACTTTGTTAATAGTGCAATACCTTGAAGAGGGTGTCTTTAGGGAGTGGAAATAGGTCTAGTTGGACCAAACCACTATAAATCTTTGTGTTCCTTTTATTTTTTAATATTTTTATTTTCAGAAATTTTATTTTTGTGGTTGAAAAATTTATTTTGAAAAAAAATTTAAATTGTGCTAAAATTATTAAATAATTTTCTTATAAATATAAGAAAGTTTTTAAATGACCAATTCACCCCACTCTTGGTTAGCCTTGGTATAATTATATTAGGTCTAACAACCTATACTGATATTTTAAGTGGTATTAGAGTCTATTTCAAAATTTAAAGTTTGGATTACATTTTGAAAATCAATTATGACTAATTTTGGAAACCGTAACACACCTAAAGGTATTCGATCACTAGACCCCCATTATTTGATAACATCCCTTTCAATTTTTAAAAAATATGAATGTCTACTTTTCTTTAATCGCTTGACTGTTGCATATGGATTTTAGTTCAGGATGGATATACTAGTCTAACTAGACTTGTAGATGGCATTAAAACCGAAACACCCTTTATTGATTGGACTATAGAAGAACAAGACTTAGTACAGTTAAATGCAAAATATTTGAATAGTTTTTTTTTTGTGCTCTTAAATCTGAAGACTACATTTTTGTTTTTACTTATAAAAGTGGAAAATAAATTTGGGATAAACTTTATATCATATATGATGGGACTAACAAAGTGAAACAATTTGGATTAAATATTTTATTACATGATTATGAACTATTATGCATGAAATTAAATAAATCTATATCAGACATGTGCACACGTTTCACTCAAATTGTCACCTCCTTGCATACATTATGTAGGGAACTAATGAATATTTAGAAAGAGAATATAATACATTGTTGTTTTCCTACTGCATATGATGCTAAAATAACTGCTATTATAGATTCTAAAGATTTAAATGTGTATTCTATTGATAGTATTCTTAGATTACTAATTGTTTATGAGCAAGGAGTGACTCAAAGATAGATTGATATAGGTGAGAAGAAAAAAAAGAAGAACATAGCATTAAAAGTGGATGCCTCAGAGAGTGATCAGTCACATCCTAAGAATGAGGATGACATTGTTTTGATGATAAGGCAATTCAAAAGTTTTCTAAAATGGAAGGAAAGGAGATACTAGTAGTGGAATAAAGGTAAGTTCCATAAAAATGTTAAGGTTTCTAACAATTTTATTTGCTATGAATACAATAAACCTGGATATATCAAATTGGATTGCCTGAATCTTAAAGCCAATCCTAGCACGTAGAAGGTGGAAGAGAAAACAAATGTGAGGAAGGGAAAGAAAAGATTTTAAAGAGCTTTTTGGATGGACTCATCTTCAAATTCATCAAAAAAAGAAGTAAAAGAATAAGTCACCAATCTATGCTTAATGACTGATAATCTTGATCAGTCAGATCAAGAAGAGGTATGTGACTTAACTTATGAAGAGTTATTTGATGTTTCTGAAAAGACTTATACAACATTTAAAAAACTCAAGAAAATAGATTCTATGTTGAATTAAGATTTCCTTAAATTGGAAAAGAGCATGAATCTTTAGAAATGATCATGCACTGATTGATAAAAATAAGATGAAACTATTAGATTAGTTTGATGAATTGAATAAACAATATGAACTATTAAAAACATTTCACACTAAACTTGAAAAAGATTTTAAAACTTTTATGGATGAATTTGATAATAAAGAACACTATTTAAAAATTGATAATGCTGTGTTAAAAAGTGTAAACTCATTTTTTAAAGCATAATTGAAAGTATATGAGAAAAATATGATTCCACCCACACCTGAGGAATTTTTTAATACTGATGAAAAGAGTAAAAATTTAAAACCTAGGAAAAGATAATTTTATTCTCATAGATTAAAAAACTCTTTTATTGGATTTAAATGTTTTTCTTGTGGAATGATTAGGCGTTTCTCACATACTTGTACTATTCATAGTAAAACTCATTTAGTTTGGAGACCAAAGATGCATAAAACAAATCATATTATACATGTATCTAGATTAATTTTTCCAAGAGGAGAACCCAAACTTATTTGGATTCCCAAGACTAATATATTTGATTATCTTGTAGAAACACTCTCATAAAAGTCCTCGTGAAAGCATTTGGTACCTAGACAATGGATGTTCAAAGCATATGACTGGAGATATGACATAATTCATATCATTGGAAGCCAGGAATGGAGACAAGGTTACACTAGGAGATAATACCATTAGAAAAATGGTAGACACATTGAGAATGTTTTACCTGTAGAAGGCTTAAAGCATAATCTATTAAATTTTAGCAAGCTGTGTGATAAGGGTTATAGTATTAAATTTTTTCCCACTAGCTACATATTAAGCCAAAATGGAAATGATGTATATGGAATTAGGGTAAATAATATGTATATGGTAGATTTGAATTGTATTAAATCTCTTAATTCTTTTTATTTGAAAACAATTTATGATGAATCATGATTATGATAAAGGAGAATTTGTCACGCTAGTATGAAAAACCTTAGAAAAATTACTCAAAAAGAACTTGTTAGTGGTGTACAAAAACTAGACTCTACTAAGGATCACATGTATGATGATGCATGTCAACTAGGAAAATAGGTGAAGTCCTACTTTCATTTCATTAAAGATATTAGAACTAGCAAACCATTGGAGATTATTTATATGGATTTTTTTAGACTGATTAATATTATATGTCTAGGAGGGAAAGTATAGGGATTTGTGATTTCTAATGATTTTTTTAGATTCTCTTGGGTTAAATTTTTATTTCATAAGAGTGAATAATTTGAGAGATTTAGAAATTTTTTAATTGGATTTAGATAAAACTAGGATGTGAAATCTTATCAATTCAAAATGATTATAGAGGTGAATTTGAAAATAAATAGTTTGAGGAGTTTTGTAAAGAGAAAGGAATTAATTAAAATTTTTTAGCACCTAGGAACCCTTAATAGAATAGGATAGTCGAAAGAAAGAATAGAGCATTTATTAAAGATACTAGAGCCATATTGGCAAAATACTCACTTCCAAAATATTTTTGGGCTGAAGCGGTCAATATAGCTTTTTATATTCTGAATAGGTTGAACAATAGGTCAAAATTGAATAAAATACCCTATGAGCTTCTTAAGGGTAGAAAACCAAATGTGTCACATTTGCATGTTTTTGGATGTAAGGTGTTCATTCATAATTATAGAAAATCTCCATTAGAAAAACTTGATCCCAAATCTTATAAAGGAATTTTTTTTGGATACTCTAGTGTTGGAAAATCTTATAGAGTTTTTATAAAAAAACTTTGGTAGTTGAAGAGACCACACATATTTTATTTTTAGTGAATCTAACATTGAAAATAACTCCCACGGAATTGAAAAGATAAATTTGAAAAAAAAAATGTGAAAAAAAGAAAACCCTTTTCCTGGAGAATGAAAAATTTCTAAAAATCACACTAAGGAATTGATTTCACGTGAACCAAGTGAGGGTGTTAGGACTAGGCATTGACTTAGCAAAGAGGTTAACCATTATTCCTTTATATCAATGATTGAATCCATAAATGTTATCATGCACTTTTGGAAGAATTTTGGATTTTAGCCATGCAAGAAGAGTTGAATAAATTTGTAAGAAATGATGTTTAGGAATTGATATAAATGGCAAAAGATCAAAGTGTTGTTGGAACTAAGTGGGTGTTCAAAAATAAAATGAATAATTCAGGAGTTAAGATTATAAATAAGGCTAGATTGGTGGCTATGGGATATAATGAAATAAAAGAAATTGATTTTGAATAGACTTTTTCCCCTATAGTAAGACTTGAAGAAATTATGGTTTTATTTGCCTTTGGCTATTTTAAAGGATTTAAATTATATTAGATGGATGTTGAGAGTGCCTTTTGAATAGGGTGATACAACAGATTATTTATATTGAGCAACCTCCAAGTTTTAAAAATTCTAAATTTACTAATCATGTGTATAAATTTAAAAAGCATTATATGGATTGAAATAGGCACCTAGGACTTGGTATGAGAGGTGAAGCAGTTTCTTATTATATAGATCATTTATAAAAAGAAGTATGTACAACACTCTCTTTTTGAAGAAATCAGAAGATGACATACTCATTATTTAGATATATGTTGATGATATCATTTTTGGGTATACAAATAAAAATCTTTGTGATGATTTTTTGAAAATCACGAGTAGTGAATTTGAAATGAGTTTAATGAGAGATCTGAGTTATTTTCTTGGTTTTAGCATTAAGAAAAATGAGGAGGAAACTTTTCTTAGCTAGCCAAAGTATATTAAGAACATCCTCAAGAAATATGAAATGGATAATGCTAAACTAGTTACTACACCAATGAGTTTTTTAGTTCAGTTCAATTAGATAAGGACCCAAAGGGAAAATCTATTGATCAAAAGAAATTTAGAGGTATAATTAGATCATTGCTTTATTTGACTGCTAGTAGACCAGATATAATATTTAGTGTCTATTTATGTGTTAGATTTCAAACTGATCTAAAAGAATAATATTTGACAGCAGTAAAAAAGATTTTAAGATATCTTTTGGGAACTCAAAAATTAGGGATTTGGTATCCTAAGTACAACTCTTCAATTGAAATTATTAGATATTTTGATTCATACTTTTCAGGTTGTATGGTTGATCGAAAGAGTACATCTGGAACTTGCCAATTCATAGAAAATTCCTTAGTTTCTTGGTCTAGTACGAAACAAAATTCTGTAGTCCTATCTACTACTCAAGCTGAATACATTATCTTAGGAAGTTGTGTGGTACAAGTACCTTGGTTGAAAAAACAATTGATTGATTTAGGATTTTTAATTGGAATAATTTTAATTTTTTTTATAATACTAGGGCCATTTGTATTTCAAAGAATCCTATCCAACATTCAAGAACAAAACATATAGATATAAGGCATCATTTCATTAGAGATCATCTAGCTAAAGGAGAGATTGAATCATATTTCTACAAAAAAATCAACTTGTAGATATTTTTACAAAACCACTAGCTTTTGACAAATTTAGCACCTTGAGAATGAGGTTTTGGTGTGCTTGATCTTAATGCTTAGAATAAATATTCTGCAAACTTGATATGTTCTTTATTTATGACTATTTAGTTTTTATTTTTATTTGTTTGTGAGTATTCATTTTTCTTTTAGTTTATTTTATGCAGTATAATCTGGAAGCTTGTTATTTGATTAAAATAATTTATTTTGATAAGTTTTTTCTAATTTTCAAGTATTATTCTATAAGTGTTCTATTTGTAATGTACGAATATTTTTTATCATGTATGAATTATATAGTGTATACATGATAGTTTTGGGAGTTAAGTATGTGAAGCCTCGATGATGTCATCATACGATATAATTTGCATTTGTTCATCTGTACGAGTGGGGATGGTTTTACTAATTATATTCAGTTATTTATTATTGATCATACATACAAAATCATCTTCATTTGTATGATCTAAGTGTCTGTTTCTATAGGGGTTGAACCTAGCCGTCTTTAAAATGATCTTAAATTTTTTTATCATCCCGGACAAACACATGTTTGTTTATATAATCGAGTGGTCAAAAAGCCTATTTTAAAGAACACCTTAGAAATAACATTTTATGAAAATCCATTTCATCTTTGGTAGTTTTTGTTCGTACGTACGAAAATATTTTTGTCCCATACGATTTCATAATCATATGTATGAAGCAAATTTTGCACAGTATGGTTTTTTATATTTCTTTTAATAGAAGGGTTTTGAAATCATTTTTCATTTACTTTCTTATTCCTTTGAAAACTCTTTATAGCCCTTGTCTAAGAAATGGCTAGTTCCAGCAAACGTCCTCGTGGTTCTAAGGGATCTTCTTCTTCTAGTACTGTTGATTCTAATTTCCTGTCTAAGAAGAATGATGAAGTATATTTTAGGTTATTTGCTATGAAGATCACACTATTTAGACTTCTAATCTAGGATGATCTTCATTTCTCTGTAATGCCTCTTGATGCCTCCACTCAACTATCCTTCATTCTCACTCTTATCTATGCCTATCACAAAGAAACTTTTTATTATTTCTTAGCCAACATGAGAGTCAATGAGGACCACTCTAGGATAAGTTTTTATATGCAAAAATAATATGTTAAAATAACTAAGGAAGATTTAAGAAACTATCTTCTTTTGAGAACCCAACGGATTTGAGCCCACACGCTAACCTCTAGAGCTGATTATGATTGGTCTAAACTTAATAAATATCCTAGAGGTGTTTCCTAAGTTAATCACTTAGCTCGTGTATATACTTTGAAATAAAATGCCCGTATCATCCAGCATGCCTAAGGCTCATAATCGAGTGAATATGACTCCTCTTTTATCCACTATCACATATCTTATCATGATTGAAAAACTATTTGATGAAACCCAGTTCATTATGGATTACCTGTAAAACCTTTATAAAATTATACTTCCATACTATAAGAGGAAAAAGAATGTGGCTTTAAGACATCTTGTTGCTTATATTCTATATAATAAGTGCAATCTTCTTCATCCTGATCCTCCCATTAAACAACCAATTTACTTTACCGATGCATCTTTTCAATCACTGTTTGGGAGAGATCAAAGTTCTAGTGATGACACTGAGGGGAGCACGTACACCTGCACAAGGACCCAATCAAAACTATTTTCAGGAAATGGTCCAGCAATTTGGTCATTTGGAGACTCACTTTGATCAACATTTTGATCAAATTGAGACTCATTTAAATCAGCAGGAAGTAAGATACCAGGAAGATATGGGTTAGATCCATGGTCAATTTGACACGATTGATACAAATGTTGCTATGATGAATATCTATTTTTTAGTGTTCAACCCACCTCCTCCTCCAGATCAGGGCCCCTCAAAGTTCTAGATGTACTTTGTTGTTATTGTTTCTACCAAGCTTTTACGAGTGATGTTATGATTTTTTTTCTTTCATGTTTGTTGTGTTTTTTGTTTGTTGTTAAGTTTTTTTTGGGATGATGTTATGTTTTATTAGAGTTGATATCCTTGAAAGAATGTATTTAATCATTTTGATATCAATAAAAAATGTCATGTTTTGGAGACTTGTGTTTGTTTCTTACCTTTTGAAATGTTAGTATGCCCAATATGAAAAACCTTTTGAAATTGATAAAAAAATGTGCTATAAATTATTTTGCATTACACATTTATTTCATTATGAAATAAATTTTTTTAAAAAAATTTAAATTAGAAAATAATTAGATTTAGATAAGAAAATCAATTTCATGTCTTTTAGACAAACATAATTAGAATATCAATATACAATATTGATATCTTATTATTTTTTATTTCTTTTTCAATATGCTTATTTTCATTATTAAAAAATTTTGAATTTAGTTTACTGATCTTGGAAAGAATTAAAAAGTAAATCAAAAGAAAATGCACAATGTGTGCAAAAATTGAAAGAATGCAGAATGGTTCATAAAATGAAAAGAGGCATAAAATTAGCCCAAATAGAAAAGATGCACAAAGTGAGCCAAAAAAATTTGAAATGATGTGCAATGTCGCCAATTGAAATTATTTTTTGATTGTGTTCTTTCCAATATCATTTAATCTCTAATCCAAATCAGTCTAATTAGCAATTATATTCTATATTGAATTTAAGTTAACTAATTTTCATTTCATCATTTTTGTAATAATCATCTTTACTTAATTTGTCTAGCATAAATCATGACCTTAATTAACTTTTATTATCTTTTTTATTTTTTTGATTTAAAATTTTGAATTGTTTCCTTTTTAGCATCATGGAATTAATATTTGTAATTGCAAATTGGTTTTAAAATATTTTCTAGATCAATTCTTTTGGTTTATCTATTGAGACCTTTCATTTCAAGTTCTACTTCCCTTTTTCGTTATGGTAAAAAAATAGAGTAATAATATTTTTTTATTAATTAATGTTTTTTGTGCGATGGTTTTATGTTTTATGTTCATGTTTTTGAGTGTTCATACTTGTTTGTGTTTTGTGTTCGTATTTTTGTTCAAATTTATTTTTTGATTTTGTGTCTTTTTAATATTTTTTTTAGATTTAGGATTTAAGATCTTCATGGGAATCCCTAGATTTATATTGGTCATTCATTTAAGGGGAGCTAAGGAGAAATTTTTTCTTTAAATATTAACTCAAACAATAATTTTTTTCCATCATAAAAAAGGGGGAGATTGTTGAACTTAGTTTTCATAACTATGTTTTCATATTATGTGTGTTTTTTATGATTCCAAATATTATTATTTTGATTAGTTTTTCTCCTAACATATATTGAATATATTGCTTTTATTAATTGTGTGTACTAACATTTCAAGAAAATCATACTCCAGACTATTAAAGATTTTATGTCAGATTAGATTAGGGATCATTATAAATGGAGTATGAATTTTACACTTTTAATGAGTATGAGAGAGTGTGATTGAAATTGGGTAATCGTGCACACACACTAAGGGAGTGTTAAAACTTAATAATTTTTTAAACTAATCGTACTATGCGATGTCATATCATACCAAATGATTTATTCAGGTATTTTCTCTAGAAAGCAGTTAATCAAAAAATGGACGAAAAACTTTCTAAGTACTATTCATCCGGGATGATTATCGATCGTACTGTAGGATCGTGGATGCTCAATATTGAAATTTTCAATTTTTTGGACAGTTTTTTGTGTCTTTCATATATAAGGTCCTTAAAATTGACTTTGGGCGAGTCCTTTTTCATTTTTTTAGAGATCAAATGTGTGAGAGGGATTTGACAGTGTTTATAAGAGAGTTCTTTCAAATTTGAGAGTGTGAAGGGTTTATAAGGTTACTCAAAGGTGAGAATCTCGTTGTGTTCTTTACAAATCTCTTCCTTACTTCTTTGAAGATGCTCGAGGGAAGAAGTTTGAAGAATATCTAGTTCTCTACTGACACCATGAGGGTGTGAAAGAATACCGGTTCTCTACCAATATTTGGAGAAGTGTGAAAGGATGATGGTTCTTTGCCAACACTTAGAGAAGTGTGAAATGATGATGGTACTATGCTGACACTTAGAGGGTGTGAAAGGATGATGATACTCTGCCTCACTGGGGATTTGTGGAAGAGAGGTTAATTATAAAGGCCTCTCCATCTTGATATAAGGGCAAAAGGAGAGTTACTTTGGTAATAGTGCGATACCTCAAGATGGAGTCTTCAGGGAGTGGATGTAGGTTTAGTCTAACCAAACCATTATAAATCTTTATATTTTTTTTATTTTTTAGCATTTTTCTTTTCAATAATTATATTTTGGTGGTTAGAAAGTTTATTTTGAAAAAATCAAATTGTGCTAAAATTATATCCAAAGAGGAGAATGAGACTCTTTTGAAACCTCCTTCTTTCGAGGTAGTGAAAGAGACTCTTTTTGGTATGAATTGTGACTTTGTGGCTAGGCCTGATGGTTTTACCACTCAATTTTATCAAAAATCTTGGAACATTATTAATAATGATATTTTTTTCGCACTTTTGGATTTCTTTGCTGGTAATTTTATCCCTATATTTTTTACTTCTACTTTTATTATGCTTATTCCCAAAAATAACTTTGTTAGTACTAGGAATGATTTTAGACCTATCAGTCTTTATACCTTTTTATAACAAATTGATTTCTAAAATTC
This sequence comes from Dendrobium catenatum, assembly GCF_001605985.2. Taxonomy (NCBI): domain Eukaryota; kingdom Viridiplantae; phylum Streptophyta; class Magnoliopsida; order Asparagales; family Orchidaceae; genus Dendrobium; species Dendrobium catenatum. The sequence goes on along the minus strand of NW_021318495.1, from coordinate 282,655 downwards.
TCATGAATCATCTTACTTCTATTCTACCTAAAATTATCTATCTTTCTTATATGGGGTTTATGAAAGGGAGGGCCATTATAGATAATATTTTGTTGGGTCAAGAATTTTGCCAAGACCTAGATGTTAGGGTGAGTGGGGGTAACTTGATTTTAAAGCTGGATATTATCAAGGCTTATGACAATATTGATTAGAACTTTATTTATCATATTTTAAAGCTGGATATTGCTAAGGGTCTAGTAATGATTGTTTTAAATCCTCTCATGGCTTAAGATAAGGTGACCCTATTTCTCCTGCTCTTTTCATTATTTCTACTGAATTTTTATCAAGGGGCCTTACCAATCTTTTTTAGAATACCCCAACTCCTTACTTTAGAATGTTGGGTGGTTTTCCCTTATCTCTTTTATGTTTTACTGACGACTTTATTATTTTTACAAATGCATATGTTAATAGGATTCATAAACTTATGGATTTTTTCTATCAATTTGAATTGATTGGTGGCTTATCTCTTAAAAAAACTAAAGCTATTTTTTTGTTTCTAATAGAATTCCCAATGATTGTATTTCATGCCATTAAAGATTTAACTGGTTTTATGCTTGGTCAATTACATATTAAGTATCTTGGTGTCCTTCTTTTTAAAGGTAGAAAGAAAACCTTTCTCTTTTATGATCTTATTTCCTCTGTTCAGAATAAACTTTTATCATGGGATTCTAATTTTTTGAGATTTGGTGTTAAAGTTACTCTTTCAAAAGTGTTATATGCTCTTTGTCGGTTCATAGTTTTCAAACTATTCTTCCGACTCAAGTGGTTTGTAATAGAGTGCATAAGCTTATCAATAATTTTTTTTGGAAAGGTACTTCTACTAACTCCAAAATTGCCTCGACTGCTTGGGATAAATGCTGTGGTGTTTTGGCTGAAGGGGGTTTAGGTTGTAAAAATATGAATGATTTGGCTATGGCATTTTCCTTTAAAATATGGTATAATTTTTTACCTAAAGTGAACCTTTGGGCTAATTTTATGTATGTCAAGTACTATGTTGGTAAGCGCCCTACTACTTATCATTTTAATCAAGGTAATTCTTGAGTGTGACAAAGGCTTTGCAAGGTTAAATGGGCTGTTGAGCCTTTCATTTCTTGGGTTCTTGGTGAAGGTAATGTTTTCTTTTGGAAAGATCGTTGGTTGGGTAAACAGTCTTTTGACTCCATTATGAACTCTTCTTCCATTGCGGCTATTAAAATTAATTCTTTCTTTACTGATAATTGATGGGACTATGAGAAGCTTTCTAATGTTATTTTGGATTTTATTATTCATCAAATTTTGAATCTACCTATCAATACAGATTATAAGGATATTATCTTATGTGATATATTTAAAGATGTTGGCTTTCACTTAAAGAATGCTTGGCATGCATTTAGAACTAGGAAGAATATTGATAACATTTTCTCCATAATTTGGCATAACAGTATTCCTTCCACTGTGGCTATTTTTGTCTGGAGAATCCTGCATAAATTCATTCCCACGGATGACACTCTAATTAAATGAGGTTTTATTTTTCCTTTCAAGTGCCAATGTTGTTACCATATGGAGAATATGCATCATGTTTTTATTTCTGGCCCAGTTGCTACTAAAACTTGGTTTTATTTTGATGACATGTTTCAATTGAATTATTTTAATGCTCATTTGTCCCTTAATTCTATGCTTAATGCTTGGTTCATTAAGTCAAAAGGCCACATCATAAATGTTGTTCCTTCCCTCATTTTATGGTATTTAGGGCTGTAAAGGAATAACTCTTTATTTAATGGTATTCATATGAATCATCATAAGTTGATCCACAATGTGAAAGATAAGGTTTTGACTCTTTTTTTCTGTTAAAATTCTCTCTGTTAAGAACTTTGAAAATCATTATTTTGTTGGTTCTGCTTTAGGCTTAGTTTGGAGAATGTTCCTATTGCCAAAGAGTCTATAATTATTTACTAGAGCAAACCCCCCATTAACTTTTATAAGCTGAATGTGGATGGTGCCAGCCTTAACTCTTCTGTGGGTTATGGTGTGGCTTTCAGAGACAATAATAGTATTCTTATTATGGCCTTTAGGGGTCCTTTACATAATAGTGATGATTTCTATGCTACCACCTTGGCTATTCTTTATGGTTTAAGGTTGTGTATTTCTCTTAATTTAACTAATGTTTTTATTAAGGTTAACTCTGATTATAATTTCCTTGTTTTAAATTTTTTTGATGATTTTTGGTGCAACCCTGATCTGTTTTATCAGGTTAGGGAGATTAAGAATATATTATTTTCTTGAATTATTCATTCTATCATATTTGCTAAGATGGTAATGCTTGTGCTACCTGGCTTGCTCAATGGGGGTGTGGTTTAGAGTTAATCTCTAATTTTTTTAGGTCTAATATTCCTATGGCTCTAAAAGGCCTTCTTAGACATGATGTTATTAGTTTTCCTTAGGTTCATAATTAAGGTGTTTGTTTGGTTATGTTCTTGGGATTTTGGTGCTTTCTGCTATTTTGCTTCTATCTGGCTAGTTTTATTATCTCTCGGTTTGGTCTGGCGGCTTCCTATTCTGCAAACTGTTTGTGGGGGTCTTTTTTCTATTAGGTGTCTTTTGCCTCCTTGGGTAGTGGTTATTTTTCTTATTTGTATCTTGTTTTTATGCTCTTTCTTTTTTATGCTAATTGGTGTCATTCTGGTTGGTCCTTCTTGAGAGTTCACTAGTATTTGTCCTTGCTACCTTGGTTCTTGGTAAGGCTGGTGCTAGATGTTTTTTTTCTAAATTTGGTTGGTCCTTTTCATTTACCTTCCTGCTGGCTGGGCTGTTGGGGTTGTCGCTTCTTTCTATGGCTGGTACCCTTGTGGTTGATGGAAGTTGGTGCTGATTTTCTTTGTGTTGGCCTTACCTGTTTGTAGTGTGGGGGATGACTTATTTCTGGAGCATTATGTGGTTGTTGGTAATGTCCCTTTTCATATTAATGGCTCTTTTTATTTATTTTCTTCTAATGGTCTAGTTTTTCTGAATTTTTGTTGGCACTTTTCAAAGGTTTTGTTTATTTTAATTGAGATTTTTATGGATATAGGCTTGAGCTGTGATTGCACTGGTTTAGTTTTTTATGGGGTTCCTAATTGTTGCTCTCCTACCTCTGGGTTCTATTTGGGATCTATTTTTGGCTAAATTTTATAGCTTTGAGTTTTCCTTCTTATGAGGTTGCTGGGTAGCTTGTTGTCTATTGGGGGAAAGCCAGGGGCTCTGTCTGGTATATTTTTATCTTACGGTTGGTTACTGTCTTTGGGGCTGTTGCTGGTCGGTATGTTGGTCTTGACCTGGGGGTTCTTTGCTGTTTTAGCTGTTGGTTGTTCTACACCTTGCCCTTTCTTTGGTGTTGTTTCATCTCTCTATCTAGGTTTTTTGGGAGCTTGTCTTGTTGCATTTGGGATCTGTCTTCCAGGTTGTGGAGGCTTGGGCTTGGTCGTAGGATGGAGTGGCTTCGGGTTTTCCCTAGTGATGGTTGCTAGTTTCATCAAGTCCTGAGCTCTATATGCATGTACCCTTATTTGGATTGTAAGTGGTGGTTTGCATTGGATTTCTTTATTAGCTGGCATGTTTTCTCCTCATTCAGTGTTTTCTTGATTTGGTATTTTAGGCATTGCTATAAGTATATTTTGTATCCTTGGTTTTGGTTTGTTAACATTATTATTGCTAATTGGTGGGAGCATTTCTTGATCTACTATGGGAGGTCATTTACACGAAATATATTTATGGGTGATATCATTTCTTTGTTCTCTAATTTTAATTTAGTTAATTTTCATTTATACTTCTACATTATTCTGTGCTTTAATTTCTTATTTTGTAGCTTCGGTGATTTTTAGGTGGAATTGCATATGGCTTTGGTCAATTTTTTGTGCAGAAAGATCGTGCTTCATGTGTATATCTTTATCTTTCTTTTTTGGATGCTTGTATTTAGCATCATTAACTTGTTCCTAGGTTATCTTGTATATTTAATTAGTGGGGACTATCAGCTCGTATATTTTCTTTCACTTTGTTTTGTAGCTCTTTTGAGCATTAGGGAGCTGAGGGTCGCCCTTAAGGACCTTGTAATTGCATTTTATATTAAAGCATAAGCCCTTATACAGGTTTTAATTAAAAAAAAAGATATCTAAACATTCTCATAATGGCAGTTAAGTGGGACTCTTTTAGATCAGCCTGAAATCTAGCACAAAGATGAACCCTAAACATAATATCAAGTTTGCTAGCAATGAAGTAAAGAATTGATCCAATTATTCCTTTGTAATTTTTTTTTTTTAACAATAGATTTTCCATTTGAATCCTTATCTAACTGAATAATGTAATTCATGGGAGTGTTGATTGGCATAGATATTTTTATTTCATATTTATTAAGGTTGTCCTTAATGTATTTTGATTGACTAAGGAAAGTTCCATCATCCTTCTGCTTTATGCTAAATCTAAGAAAGTAGGTCAATTCTCTCATCATACTCATCTCAAATTCCTTACTCGTTATTTTTGAAAACTCATCATAAAGGCTTTTATCAGAGGATCCAAACAAAATATCATCAATATAAATTGGACAACCAATAGTTCATCTCCTACCATTTTTAAAAATATGGTGGTTTCTATGTTCCCCTTAACAAAATTTCTTTATAGTAGGAATGTTCTTAGCCTTTCATAGCATGCTCTAGGTGCTTATTTTAGTCCATATAATACCATTTTTAATTTAAACACATGATTATGAAATTTTGAATTTTTAAATCTGGGGGGTTGTTCAACATACACATCTTCTTTTATCACCCCATTCAAAAAGAAATAAATAAAATAAATAAAGGCTAGTAGCAACCCATTGGCTTCCAATCTAGTTATAATGGAAAAAGTATCTTGAAAATCAATTATTTAAATTTGATTGTACCACTTAGCCACTAATCTTACTTTATTTCTAATCAATACACCTGAATTAATCATTTTATTTTTGAAAACCCATTTAGTTCCAACCACACTTTAGTCTTTAGGACTTTCAACAAGCTCCCAAACATCATTCCTCATAAATTAATTTAACTCTTCTTGCATGTCTAGGATCCAAAATTCATCAAATAGGGTGTGAATTATGTTGGTAGGTTTAGTCATTGAAATGAGGCAGAGTGATTTAGTTGTTTTCTAAGTTCATTCCTAGTTTAACACCTTCAGATGGGTCTCCCAAGATCAGTTCTTTAGGATGACTAGAAGAATATCTCCATTCTTTGGGCATTATATTTTTAGGTTCTACCCTTCCCTCTAGATTTACATATTCTAATCCTTGGGTAATATCTACAACCTCTTCTTCTTCAATCCTAGACCCTCTAAAATTATAAGATTTATTAAATACAACATAAGTGGTCTCCTCTACTACTAGTGTTCTTTTATTTAAAATCCTATATGATTTCACATTATTTGAGAACCTAGAAACACTCCTTCATCAGATTTGGGGTCAAATTTTCTAAATAGAGATTTTTCATTATTCAGAATGAACACCTTACATCTAAAGACATGAAGTTGAGAGAGGTTTTATGTCCAACTCTTAAGAATTTCATAGGGTGTCTTATTTAGCTTGGATCTAATATTTACCCTATTAAGAATATAATATGCTATATTCATCGCTTCTGCCCAAAAATATTTAGGAAATAAGTATTCAGCTACTATGGCTCTAGTACCTTCTACTAGTATCCTGTTCTTTCTTTCTACAACCCTGTTCTATTGAGGGGTTCTCTGAGATGAAAAATTATTATCTATCTATAGCTCCTTACAATAAGATTCAAAATTTTGCATTATCAAATTCTCCACCGTGATCACTATGATTGGTTAGAATTTTATAACCTAGTTTCCTCTGAATCTAAGTAGAAAAGGCCTAAACTCCTTAAATGGTTCACTTTTATCAGATAGGAATCTAACCCAAGTAAACCTCAAATAATCATCAACAATCACATTCCCAAAGGCCTTTCCTCCTAAGCTTTTAGTTTTGATAGATCCAAATAGAACCATGTGTAGAACTTTTAAGGGTTTTATAGTGTTAATGCCTTTGATTGAATGGAAAGAGGATTTGATTTATTTCCCTAATTGAAAAGCATCACACAGGTGGTCCTTAGTGAACTCTAGTTTGGAAATTCCTCTCACTATGTATTTTTGGGTGATTTTCCTAAGGGTTTTTATACTTTCATGACATAGTCTCCTATGTCATTACTAAGATTTATAAGCAATAGTTTTTAGGCAAAAAGTAGCAGCAGGTTTAACACAATTTAATTCAAGAATGTAAACATTATTGATTATTTTTTCTTATAGCACAATATTTCCATTTAAGCTAATCATGTAGTTGGAAGACAAAAATTTAATGCTAAATCTTTTAATATAAAGTTGCCTTATGCTAAGCAAGTTATGTTTCAAGTCATCTACCAATAAAACATTTTCAATAATAAAATTTATAGAGTTGCCTATTATACCTGATCCAACCATCTTTGAGTGGTATTATCTCCAAATGTCACCTTTCCTCCTACCCTAGCCTACAGCAAAATAAATTGATCTTCATATCCAGTCATGTTCCTTGAACATTCATTATTTAGGTACCACATACTCTTACTAGGCCTTTTGTGAGAGCATCCCAACAAAATCATCAAATGTTAGATTTGGGAACTTGGGTCCCATCTTATGGAAATAATAGTGAAATGCTTGAAATCTATGCTATGAATTTTGAAGTTTGGGTCTCCACACCAAATGCGTTCTACAGTGAATAGTGCAAGTGTGGGATATAAGTTCTAGCATGCCATAAGAAAACATCTAACACCAGCAAAAAGATTTATTAATCTATTTAGATTATGGTGCCACTTCCTAGGTTTGAATAATGCATGCTGATAGGATGGATTATAAAACTCTTCAAGTTAAGGTGGTTTTTTATTTTCCTTGAAGCAGCCAATTTAGCTTGTAAAAACTTATTTGCACTTTCAACAATTGAATTTTCTACTTATAATACTTGCTCCCTATTATCTAATTCAATGGAAGAGTTTCTAATCTCTTATATGTATTTTCTAATTCAACATGTGATATTTTTAAGGAATTATGCATCTTAGTTAATTCAGTAGTGTTCTTATTTAAAATGTCAAATTCATCTAACAAAGCCATGTGATTACTATCAAATGTGGAATGATCTTTATTTGCCCTTCTTGAATTTATCTTTTTCTTCATCCTTCTCCTTACTTGGGTGAGCTTTAAGAGTTGGGCAATTAGAACTTTTACCACTATTACCATTTTTCCATTGTTGATAATGTTTTTACTTGTTCTTTAAAAAGCTTTGTAATTATCAAGTCATCAGGACAATATCATCATCATCTTGTTCAGAAGAGTCACTATTAGAATCCTTAGCCTTTAAGGCTACATTTTTCTCTTTTCTCCTTTCACCTACATCAAGTTGCCTTTGACTCACTCCTTGCTCATAAGCAATGAGTGGTCCAAGTAAGTTATCTTTGGAATAAACATTTAGATATTTAGATTCAACAATAGAAGTTATTTTTGAATCATAGGAAGGTGTTAAACAATGAAGAATTTTGTAACTTTTTAATATTTTATTTGCTCTCTTCCTGAGGAATGCATGGAAGTAACGATCTGTTTAAACCTAGTATATATTTTAAAAAAAGATTTGCTAGGTTTCGTGCATAAAAGTTCATAATCATCAAAAAGAATGTTTAGCCTACATTATTTTACTTCCTTTGTTCCTTCATATGTTGAGTTTGACACAACTCTCTTTACTAGTTAAGCAAGAAGAGACACACATATAATCCATAAATTTTTAAGCATAGAAAAAATTGTTCAAATATTTTGCATTTAGTTGGGATAAATTTGTATCATCAGTAGTCCTTTAAAAAAAAAATGAATTTCATTTTTAACATCATTTACCAAATGAAAAGGTGTAGAATGACCATATTATACTAGCATCAACATGTGATAATCAATTGATTTTAAAAAGGGGGACATGCAAGTTTTCTAAAAATTGAAAGGAATGTTATCAAATAAAGGTGGTCTAGTGATTGAGTATCCCTTCACATTATGACAATTTCCAAAGTTTGCCAAATATCCTTTTTTAAAAGCTTTTTAAAACTTAATGTATGAATACCACTCTGTTATCACATGAAAGTTTGTGAGAGTTATTAAACCTTCTTGAACTAGCCCGAGGCTAACTAAGAGGGGGGAGAATTGGCTAATTAAAATAATAAGAAAATTAAATATAGAAAAGTAAATAGAATGAGTACACTGGATTTATAGTGCTTCGAACAACTTGACCTACTTCTACTCCCTAAAAACCTCTGTTTCAGGTATTTTACTAACAATAGTGTCTCATATTTTTCGCCCATGACAAGGCAGAGATGCTTTTATAAAATCTTTCCATCGACCTATTGAGGCAGTGTACCTTGAATCCTTTTACTCCCACTTGGATTAGACTGAGAACCTAAAAATCCTTTTACTCCCTCTTGGAGTAAGAAGAAAACCATGGAATCATATTACTCCCACATGGAGTCGGCAAAGAACCTTCGATCCGATGCTGATTAAGATCTTCCCAGAGTTACCAAGGAATTAAGGAAGAAGCTTAATGAAGATGATGAAAGCCTTGCTCGGAGCAACCTTTGTGAATACCTCACAACTTCCCCTCACAAGGATCTCCCTCTCTCAAAGCTCTCCTCTCTTCCTTCTCTAAGCTCTCTCTCAGGTCAACCCAACAACAAAAGATTATCTCAATATTAATACGAGAGCTTAAATAGAGACCTTCCAAAATAAGCCCTAATTTTTAATTCTGCACTTTCGATCATCCAGTATGATCTAAGATCATCATGCTTAATTAGTTCAAAATATCCCTTTCAGCGAATATGAATTGCATTACCTTGTAAAATTAGTTTAAGAGTAATAAATAGATTGTCCTGGATGATTAGAATATTATCCTGGATTATTAGTAAAACACTATTGAACTTCATCTAGTGTAATAGATGACAATGCCTTATCATCCCACACACTTCTATATCGTCTAGTATGGAAGGTGTCAATCATCCTAGATTATTAGTTGAAAAATTATTATATTCATTTGGTATGATAGGTGGAAATCCATTTTAATCCCACGTATGCTATCTATCGTCTAAGATGATAATCACTAATCATCCTATATGATTATATAAATTAAGTTTTATCATAATTATTCTTCTAATCACATGATAAATTTAAGCATGATTGTCAGCTATCATCTAGGTTGATGCAGATCATCCTGTATAATATGTATAAAATTTAAAATAATGCCTAAATTGTGATTGGTGGCTAATTTTCATAATATGAACTGGTCATCCTGTATGATAAGGATCGGACATTATGATTAGTTTAATTGCCCTTAATTAATGGGATGCCCGGATTTGGATTTTTTCAATTTATCATCTAGTATGATCTAAAACTGTTTATATGATTACGTAAAAAAAAAAAAAATATCTAACTCATCAACCTTCTCCCTTGAGTTTGTGTATGTAAGGTTACTTGACTTGGGATCCACCAGATATATGACATGACTCAAGAAAGGTAAAAAGTACATTAAAATTTAAGTTACAGACACTCAACCCAAGTCTACCCAATCTTGAGCTCATTTGTATTACAAGTGAACTTGTGGATCTGAACGGTTAGTAAGCAGGGGAAATAAAATAGATATGTAATAATGGAGGTAGAAAAGAAATAATAATATTTGTTATCATCAAATTTATAGTATTTGGGCCAAGATTTGCAAAAGCATTGAGTGGTGTTGAAAACCTAAGGAAACATATGGCCAAATTTTATACAAACTGTCACAATGCATGGGGGTCAAATGATCTATTATTTTTCTAATTCATTTGTAGTCTCATTGGAATCACTTTTTTAATGATATGTCGAACTACGAAATTGTTTAAGGAGAACCATTATCTAGATGGAGGCTCTATTCTTAAAGAGATTCTTTGGAGAGCAGCACTGTGTAATTGTGGGCTATCTAGTTGTCAAAAAGTAGAAGCTAGGAGAGTCTTTAGTTGAATATATCTTGAGATGGTGAAATCTATTGAAGAAGTACAAAACATAGCTGTAAGAAAAATATGTAGTAAAACTTCTTCTAAAGAATACCCACTTGCGCCTTACTTTTTTTCTTAAAGGGTTCGCTATAAAAACCTTTAAAAAGCTGCTCATTAAGGCTAATAACCTGTAAGAAGAGGCTTCTCATATATCATTCTTGAAGGATTCATCTAATAAGAAGAAATCAGATAAGACTAAAAAATCCTTTGAAAAGAGGACAACAATAGTATCCATTATATATAATGGGAAGAAACCAGCAAACAATTAGTCGAGTGGACCTCCACCATAACTATTTTAGGTAACCCTCGACCTAGGAGCCTTACTCGGTATCTTTTAAAGAGATAATGGAAAAAATCCTATTCACTTAAAAGATAGTTAGTAAGAAAAATCTTTAAGAGTCTCTCTCTCAAAAAAACCAACTTCAGATTACTGGAGGATAAGTAGCCTAAAAAGAAAAATAAGAGGCATGATCCCAATTTTTTTCCCTACCATCGCATGTTGGGCCACACAATCAAACAAAGCCTAGCCTTTATGGACTATCTGTAAAGAAATTATAAATAATGCAATGTCATAATTCCTAAGGAGTATTGGTATATCTGGATTAAGGGCCCATAAAAATAATCCCAGGTAAACACTATAAAATTTTTATGTTAATTGATGATGAATAGGATATTACTTTATATCAGGCATTTAAAAAGTGTATTAACAAATCTTTTTATCATTCTCGATAATTACTGATAAGAGCTTAGAGCCTGATCTTGGCGGTTGAGCTGGAGGCATTATAGGAGGATGTTTAGATGGTTTCCATTTCAATAGTTGTAAGAACTTCTATAAATAATAAAAAGAAAAAGAGTGAAATATTTGCATGGAAAAAATATGTCAATGTGAAATGTATTCTTGTTATGGATATTTGAATAAAACACCCTATCCCCACTGACATTATCTAACTTTTACTTTACCCTATCAAAAGTAAAGGGTCAAAAATTAATGTAAAAAAGTCCTTATGCACATATTTTGATTATTAATGATGAGAATGAAATATAAAATGAATCTCTCATAAAGGAAAATCAAAACAAAGTAGTGATTGATGAATATCCTCAAAAAGTTGATCCTTTAGATTAGACCTCATAAGGGGGGACATGAATCTGAGATCTTATCACATTGTGACACCCTAGAGTTTAACTTTCAAGCATGTCCTATTATGATAGATTTTTCAAATTCAGACACCCCATCAAAATAGACATCATATTGCCTAAGTAGAGCATAGATCCTGCTATAATTTATCATCCCAAGTAGATAGTAGATATACAAATTTGTGGTGGCGAAGTCTTACCTTATAGGTTTATAGATAAGGATAAGGGAAAATAAGTTATTTCTAACAATACAATTCAAACTCTACCTCAATATTTAAGTCTTCCTTCAAATCAATCGGGCCCTGATCCTTATATTCTAAAGGTTGATTATATCATCTTATCTCATCTTAGGAAGTTTCCATCTTAGTTGAGTATCTATAATGACCTCATTCTCTCAAAAGAGATGAGAGAATCTTTAATCAAATTACTTCTCAAATGGAGATTTTCTTAGCTCAATTAGCTGTGACTAAATAAGATGAAGTTATGTACTTCTAACAAATTCGGGGGTAACCTTTTTTGATGAGGATCAACTTCTTATAACTACTGATCATAACCTCCAACTTTACATGACTATAAATGTGGAAAATTCTTTATTATCCAGATTCCTTGTATGCAACTGCGGGACTTTTCATCACATGATTTTGCTCTGCTAGGGTTTTTACCTTTGCGATTTCTAGCCGCCCCCGACGCCTCTTTGGGGAGGATCTCCTCCGGGATGTCCTCCACCACTCCAACCTTACTTCTTCCCTCCACTTTCAATTCTTCCTCATCTGCTAGCCTCCATAAGGACTAGAAGAGTCTCATCGCCACTCAACCTCTGGTATCGAATGAGTTCACTTCGTCGATCTCTCACTTCCCGACCGAGAATGCCACAGCGCACTTCACTTCAGCTCAGTTCAATGCTGGAGCGCCGGAGTGGGCACTTTCGCTGGTAGGATACTCCATCGGGAGAAGAACATACTATGAAACCTTACTCTCTACCATCAAAAAGACCTGGTCCCTTAAGGGTTCCCTTTCTCTGCTGACCTTGGAAGATGGATTCTTTCTTCTCAAATTCAACAACAGAGAAGACTATGACATGGCTTTGTCCGGGGGACCCTGGTTCTTCTTTGGAAAACCCTTCATACTACAGAAGTGGACGCCGGACTTCGTCCCTATTTGCGAAGAATTTCCGTCGATCCCCCTCTGGATAAAAATCAAGAATTTCCCTCTTTCCTGCTGGACTCCGGAAGGAATTTCCAGAATCGCGAGCTGCGTCGGGATCCCTCTTGCCATGGATTCCCTCACGGTGGCAAAAACCAGACTCACCTTTGCACGGGTGTGTGTCCAGGTTAGCAGCTCTTCCACCCTACCAGACGAGATCTTCTACTCTGTTGACGGGAAAGTCTCCTCCCTTACAGTCCTTTACGACAGGAAGCCAACCAAATGTTCCTTCTGTAATTCCTTCAT
>NW_021318495.1:239414-266890 GCF_001605985.2 Dendrobium catenatum | reverse complement strand
AAAAATGTAAAGCATGCAAATAGCAACTATCTTAACACATGTGACCAAAAGAGGCATTGAGTTACACCATGTGACAACTGAGAATCAATTAGCTGACATCTTTACTAAACCACTAGCTTTTGACACCTTCAACGCCTTAATTATTAAGAGAGATGTTATTTGCATGTTTTATATTCTTGCAACTTTTATAGTTTTGATGATTTTAAATATTATTATTTTATGTATAGTTATCTCCTAACACATCTTTGAAAAGTTGTTCTTGCTCTTGTGTGTACTAACATTTCAGGAAAATCAAACTCTAGACTACAAAGACTTCAAATCAAATTCAGTATGAGATACTTTGTGGATTTAACACTTGTATTTTTTCTTTGAATTAAGTTTTGAAAGGGAGTGATTATAATTTAGTGAATACACACAAACACTTAAGAAGATCTTTAGAAATTTGTACTGATCGTATGGGACGAACAGTGTTCGTACTGGACAATTAAGTCAGTTATTTCCTCATAGGAGCAATGGAACGAGCAGGAGTCGAAGGAAATTTTTCTAAGTCCTGATCATCCAGGACGAAGTGTTTTCATCCCAGGACTAAATGTTCTTTATAAATTTTTTGTTCAAAAATGAAGTGTATTCGTTCCAGGACGAGTTGCTCTCTAGATTGCTATCGTCCAAGACAAAGTGTATTCGTCCCGGGATGATTTTCTCTCTGTAAAACTTTTGTCCGGATGAACCTTAACTTCGTACCAGGATGAAGTGAACCGACTCTAAAAAACTTAGTGTTGTTCTACAGTTTTTGGGAACCGACCTATGGAATAACCGTTCGTATCGGATGAACCTAATTCGTACGGGATGATGTGTGTGTACGAAATCATTTCGTACCCATATACATTAGGTTTGTTTCCAACGCATTTAAGTAAAATCGTCCAGGACGATCCACGATCATACAGGATGATCTAATATGTATTGACTTGAAAATTTGCAGTTTTTGGACGGTTTTTTGTGTCTTTCCTATAAATAGTCCAAATTAAACTGCCACATAATCTTTTTTCCCATTGATCTTCGTGCCTATTGAAAGAAGAGTCAAGGAGAGAGTGTGAGAGAGCATTCGGAAGAAGATTCTTACTACTGGAGCGAGAAGGATTCACTTGGTGATTAAAGGTAAGAGTCTATACTTTTTATTTGGAATTACTTCACTCTTTTATTTCTTCCTTCTAGATTTCTTATGAGATGATCTGTCAAGGAGATCCGGTTCTCTGCCGACACTTAGAGAGTGTGAACAGACGAAGTGTTCTCTGCTCACACTAGGAGAGTGTGAACAGTCGAAGGGTTCTCTTCCCACACTAGGAGAGTGTGAAAGGAAGGACGGTTTTCTGCCAATACTGAGGATAGTGTAAAAGGATGACGATTCTCTGCTTCACTGGGTAGTGGTGGAAAGAGTTTTTGTAAGGGCTTCTCCACCTTGCTGTGGGTGCTAAAGGAGAGTGGATATATGTCAGGTTTTGACCAAACCACTATAAATTTGGTGTTCATTATTTTTTCGCTATTTTTGTTTTAACATTTACAACTTGTGGTTGAAAAATCTATTTCTATAAAACTCACTAAAGGTAGTTTTCATTTCCAAATCTAAAGAGGGTAATTTTTTTTTTAATTACCAATTCACCCCTCCCCCTCTTGGTTAGCCGTGGGACATAAGCTTAGGTTTAACAACGTAATTCTTAGTGAACGAGTTTCAATAAGTGGTTTCAGAGATTTGTTTCAAAATCATAAGTTAGACTATTTTTTTATTAACGTAAATGGCTACATTTGGAAATCGAAGTACACCCGAGGGTTACTATATATCTATACCTCCACTATTCGACAATATACCATTTGATTTTTGATAAACATGCATGTCTACATTTTTACAGTCACTTGATTATCGTATGTGAAACTTTGTTCAGGAAGGGTATACAAAACCAAAAAGATTAGTTGATGGAGTTAGAGTTGAAACCCCTTTTGCTGACTGGACAGTAGAAAAACGTGACTTAGCACGATTAAATGCCAAATGCTTGAATAGTTTCTTTTGTGCTTTAAAATCAGAAGACTACATGCGGGTTTTCACTAACAAAAGTAGGAAGGACATATGGGATAGACTTTGTATAACTTATGAGGGGACTAATGAGGTTAAGTAATCTAGACTTAATATCTTGTTGCATGATTATGAACTTTTTTGCATGAAACTAAATGAATTCATTTCTGATATGTACACAAGATTCACATAAATAGTCACCTCTTTGCATACACTAGGTAGGGAACTAACGAATGCTAAAATTATTAACAAAATTCTTCGTTGTTTGCCTACTGCTTATGATGCTAAAATTACTGTAATTACAGAGTCTAAAGATCTAAATATTTATTCTATTGACAATCTTCTTAGTTTGCTAATTGCTTACCAGCAAGGAGTTAGCCAAAGAAAGATTGATGCTGGTGAACCACGAAGGGAGAAGAACATAGCACTAAATGTGGAAGAGTCTGAGAGTGAACACTCACAACCTGAGGATGAAGATGACATCGTATTGATGACTAGACCATTCAAAAGCTTTCTAAAGAGGAAGTAGAAGAGACACCAACATTAGAATAGAGGTAGATTTAATAGAAATAACAAAGTTTCAAATGAAGTGATTTGCTATGAGTACAGGAAACCTGGTTATATCAAGACTGATTGCCCAAAACTCAAAGCCACTCTTAGCAAGTGTTGAGTCTAGTGAATAGGCTATTAAAGCTAAGTTAATGTCCCAAATCTATCAAGAGGGGGGGGGGTGAATTGGTATTTTAAAAAATATCCCTCTTTTGATAAATTGAACCGAAATTAAACTTTATTGAATTTTTATAAAAAGTTTTTCAATCACAATTTTTTTTAAACATAAAAAAAATGTATAAAATAAAAAGCAATAAAATAAAAGACACGATTTATAGTGGTTCGGTCTAAACCAGACCTACATCCACTCCCCAGAGGCACCCTCTGAGTATTGCACTAATACCAATAGTGTCTCTTCTTTTGCACCAACAGCAAGGTGGAGAAGCCTTTACAAACACTCTTTTCACCACTACCCGGTGCAGCAGAGAACCGTCATCCTTTTACACTTTCCCTAGTATTGGCAGAGAACCGTCATCCTTTCACACTCTCCTAGTGTGGGTAGAGAACCCTTCATCCTTTCACACTCTCCTAGTATAGGTAGAGAACCCTTCATCCTTTCACACTCTCCTAGGGTGGGCAGAGAACCCTTTGTCTGTTCACACTCTCCAAGTATCGGTAGAGAACCGGATCTCTTTGACATATCTCTTCATAATAAATCTAGAAGGAAGAAAGAAAAAGAGTGAAGTAATCTCAAATCACAAGTAGGAAATCTTACCTTTGAACACCAAGTGAAGCCTTCACACTCCTGTGGTAGAAATCCTTCTTTGAATGCTCTTTCTCACTCTCTCCTTTACTCTTCTTCTAATAGGCACATAAATCAATGAGCAAAAAGATCAGGTGGCAGTCTAATTTGGACTATATATACAAAAGACAAGAAAAACTTCCCTAAAACTTCAAGTTTTCAATTCTGTATGCAATGGATCATCCCGTACGATCGTGGATCGTCCCGGACGATTTTACTTAAAGTGTCAAAAATGATCCTAATGTATATTGGTACAAACTATGTTCGTACACGCTCATTGTCCCGTACGAACTAGGTTCGTCCGGTACGAAATGGTTATTACATAGGTCGGTTCCCAAAATTTTATAGGACGTAACCAACTGAGGTAAGTTAGTTCAGTTCGTCCTGGGACGAACAGGTTTCATCCTGGGATGATTTTACACAGAGAGTTTTGTCTAGGGATGAAGGTTCATTTCATCCTGTACGATCTCATACAGAGAGTTTCGTCCAGGGACGAAGGTTCATTTTGTTCTGTACGATCTCATACAGAGAATTTTGTCCCAGTACGAACCATGCTTTTCATCTGGATGAGCAGTACAAGATGAGAATCTAGAGACGTTCATCCCAGGACGAATACAAAATTCGTTCTGGACGATTAGGACTTAAAAAATTTTCTACCCGCCTGTTCGATCCATTGCTCTTCCTAGGGGTTAATTGACATGATCGTCCTGTATGAACCAGGTTCCAAAAAGTTGTCCCTCAAGAGTGTGTGTTGTGATTTTTCACACAATTACAATCACTCCCTCTCATTTCAAAACTTATAATTTACAAGTGAATAATTTGAAGTCTTCATCGCTTGGAGTTGATTTTCCTGAAATATTAGTACACACTAGAGCAAAAATAAATCTTCCAAAAAGTGTTAGGAGATATATAAAATAATAATATTTGAAATCATCAAAATAATACAAGTTGCAAGAATATAAAACATGCAAATAGCAACTCTATTTACAGCAAGGAGAAGGTTGAGGAGAAACCAATTGTAAAGAATGGAAAGAAGAAGTTTGAAAGGCTTTCTGGGCGGACTCAGCTTCAGATTCATCAGAGACTGAGAAGGAAGAGGAAGTCACTAATCTGTACTTAATGGCCCATAATCTTGGTCAGACAGATTAAGAAGATGTATGTGTCTTAACCTATGTTAAACTTTTTGATGTTTTTGAACACATGCATGATTCATATAGGAAAATAAAGAAAATGCATGCTAGTCTAAGTTTAGAATTTAAAGAATTACAAAAGAAACATGAAATCCTTAGGAAAGATCATGCTTTAATTGATGACAACCACATGAAATTACTTGATAAATTTGATGACTTGAATAAAAAAATGAAAATTTAAAATCATCCTATGCTGAACTTGAAAAAGATTTTAAAAATTTTAAGGATGAATCGGAGAGCAAAATTTATAGATCAAATTATACAAATCGGATTTTCGAAGATATGAATTCATTTTACAAATTAACGATAAAAGCTCTCAAGGATAATAGGATACCCCCTAAACTTGAAGATTTTACTAATTTTATTATGTATCCTAAATTTATGTAATCCCTGACTAGACAGATGAATGGTAGAAGACTTAGGAAACCATTTCCAAAAGTAAAATGTAATAATTGTGGATTGTTTCGACATATAGCTCACACCTGTACTTTGAAGATGAAAACTTATTTGGTATGAAAACCTAAGATGCATAAACCTAAACATATCATACATCCATCTGATTATAAATTGTCAAAAGGAGAACCCAAACTTGTTTGGGTTCCCAGGTCAAACATTTGATAATTTTTGCTGGATCACTCTCACACAAGACCTCGTGAGAGCATATGGTACCTAGACTGCGGATGTTCAAAGCATATGATTGGAGATACTGCTCAATTCATAACGCTGGAAGTTAGGAATGGAGGCAAGGTTAAACTTGGAGATATTAACACAAAGAAGGTGGTTGGATCAGGTATGATTGGAAATCTTAAAAAAATTTTTATAGACAATGTGTTATTAGTTGATGGCTTAAACCATAATTTGTTATGTATAAGCCAGCTCTGTGAAAAGAGTTTTTGTGTAAAATGTTTTTCTACTAGCTGCAAATTAATCCTAAATAGTAAAGATGTTTTGAATAAAAATAGGGTAAATAACATTTATATGCTAGATTTGAATGGCATTCAAACTCCTACTGCTTTTTATTTGAAAACTGTATCTGATGAGTCATAACTTTTGCATAGGAGACTTTGTCATTCTAGTATGAAAATCCTTAGGGGTTTAAATAAAAGAACTTAGTAAGTGGTATACCTAAACTAGGCTTTACTAAGGACCACCTTTGTGATGCATATAAATTAGGGAAGAAGGTGAAGTTCTCTTTTCAGTCCAATAAGGATCTTAGAACTAGTAAACTATTAGAGATTTTGCATATGAATCTTTTTGGACCTGTTGGAACTGTGAGTCTAGGAGGGAAGGTATACAGATTTGTGATTGTGGATGATTACTCAAGATTCATATGGGTTAGATTTATATTTCATAAGAGTGAATCATTTGAGGAATTTAGAAACTTTTCGACTTGTATTCAAAGAAAACTATGGTGTGAAATTATTTCTATACAAAGTGATCATAGAGGAGAATTTGAGAATGAGAAATTTTATAAGGAGAAAGGAATTGATCACAATATTTCTGCACCTAGAACCCCTCAGCAGCATGGAGTAGTCGAAAGAAAAAATATAACATTAATAGAAGCTGCCTGAGCAATGTTGGCAGAATACTCACGTCCTAAATATTTTTGGGCAGAGGTAGTTAGCACTGCATGTTATGTTCTGAATAGGGTGAATGTGAGATCTAAATTGAATAAAACACCCTATGAATTGCTAAAAGGGAGAACACCAAATTTTTCACATTTGAATGTTTTTAGTTGCAAGGTGTTCATTCATAACAATGGAAAATCTGTCTTAGGATAATTTGATCCAAAATCTGATGAAGAAATTTTTATTGCATACTCAAGTGTTAGAAAATCTTATAGAGTATTCAATAGAAAATTTTTGGAAATTAAGGAGATCACACATGTTGTATTTGATGAATATGAAAATATGAAAGGGCCAAATGTTGAAAAAGATGAAATTGAGATTAACTTCCAAAAGATTGATAAAATAAATTTCAAATAAAATTTGGAGATAGAAAACCCTTTGCCTAGAGATTTGAGATTTTCTAAAAACCATCCAAGGGAATTGATTATAGGTGAACCAAGAGAGGGTGTAAGGACTAAGCGTGGATTAAAGAAAGAAGTCAATCATTCAGGCTTCATTTTAACTATAGAACCCACTAATATTGATCAAGCACTTTCTGGTGAATTTTGGATTTTGACCATGCAAGAAGAGTTGAATCAATTTATAAGAAATGAAGTTTGGGAAGTAACTACAAGGTCAAAGGATTAAAGTGTAGTTGGAACTATGTAGGTATTCAAAAACAAGATGAATGACTCAGGAGTAGTCATTAGAAATAAGGCTAGATTAGTAGCTAATGGGTATAATCAAATTAAAGGGATTGATTTTGAGGAGACTTTTGCCCCTGTAACTAGACTTTGCCTTTTGAAATGGTGTAATTCAAGAGGATTTTTTTGTAGAACAATCTCTAGATTTTGAAAATTCTAAATACTCAAATCATATTTTAAAGTTGAAAAAGGAATTATATGGATTAAAACATGCACCTAGGACTTGGTATGAGAGGTTGAGCATCTTCCTACTTGAAAGATCTTTTGAAAAAGGAAGTGTGGATACAACTCTCTTTTTGAAGAAATATGAAAAGGATATACTCATTGTTCAAATTTATGTGGATGATATCATTTTTGTATCTTCAAATAAAAATCTTTGTGATGATTTTTCTAAAATAATGAGTAGTGAATTTGAGATGAGTCTAATGGGAGATTTGAGTTACTTTCTAGGTTTTAGTATTAAGCAAATTGAGGAAGGCACATTTTTTAGTCAGTCAAAGTATGTTAAAGACATCTTCAAAGAGTTTGAAATGGACAATAATAAACCTGTTAGTACACCAATGAGTTCCTCAGTTCAGTTGAATAAGGACCCTACAGGAAAATCTGTTGATCAAAAGAAATTTAGTGGGATAATTGGATCTTTACTTTACTTGACTGCTAGCCGACCTGATATCATGTTTAGTGTTCGCTTATGTGCTAGATTTCAATCAGATCCAAAAGAATCACATTTGATAGCAGTGAAACGAATTTTAAGATATTTGTTAGGAACTCATAACTTAGGAATATGGTATCCTAAGTTTAACTCTTCATTTGAAATAATTGGTTATTCAGATTCTGACTTTGTAGGTTATAGGGTGGATAGAAAGAACACTTCTGGAACATGTCAATTAATTTGGAAATTCTCTAGTCTCATGGTCCAATAGAAAATAAAATTCAATAGCACTATCTACTACAGAAGTTGAATACATTGCATTAGGAAGTTGTGTGGCACAAGTACTTTAGTTGAAATAACAGTTAATTAATTTATGATTGATTATAGGCACTATTCCAATATATTGCGAAAACACAAGTGCTATTTCTATTTCTAAAAATCCTATTCAACATTCAAGAACCAAACACATAGACATAAGGCAACATTTCATAAGGGATCATGTATCCAAAGGAGAAATTGAACTCAGTCATGTTTCTATTGAAAATCAACTTGCAGACATTTTTACGAAACCTTTATCCTTTGATACTTTCAATGCATTAAGAATAAGGCTTGGTGTGATTGATTTAAATGCTTAAATAAAAATACTTTTGCAACATTGATGTTTATTTTCTAGTTAAATATGTTTGTGTTTTTATGTGTTCATGAATTGTTTGTATGATTTTCTTTATTTAGATTTTGTGTTTTTTCGTTGTTTTATGTTTTTAGTGTATTTGTGTTTAAGTTTTTTGGATGAGAACAAAAAATTTGAAAATTTTGAGTGACAATCGTCCGGGGCGAAATATTTTCATACGGGATGATTTGTGTAGTGTGACAAACTGTCGGATTTTGAACCGTTTGAGTGCAGTTTTTTAGTGCTTTATTGTCACTTCGTATGTATGATCGTCACGATCGTCCGGGGTGAAATGTTTTTCAAATGATTGGACGAATGAATAATGCAGTTGAATCGATAAGGTAATTTTTAATACGAACTTCGTCCGTACGAACCTTTGGTGAAAGTTCGTTAGGGATGTTAAGCCCTATAGAACTGCCCCGAGGCTAAACAAAAGAGAGGTGGATTGGTTGTTTAAAGATCTTTTAAAATAAAACTACAAACCAAAATCACCACAAAGAAATCAAATACGAAAATTAAATGCGAAAGCAATAATAAGAAAAGAATACACCGGATTTATAGTGGTTCGGTCAAACCTTGACCTACGTCCACTCCTTGGAGGCACTCTCCATGTATTGCACTAAAACAAGTGTCTCTTCTTTAGCCCCCAAAACTAGGCAGAGAAGCCCATACAAAATCACTTCCACCTTCCCCGGTGCGACGGAGTCGCCGGGTCCTTTGACACCAAAGTGAACTTCTTCTTTGGTGAACTTCCCTCGAGACAAGCCTTAAATCCAAGGGTATTAAGGTGCAAGCCTACTAGAGTAACCGTGTGGAATCCCCCTCCACACTCCCTTGAGTCCCTCCTCACAGGATCTTCTCCCTCTCTCAGACTTCACCCGTTCCTCACTCCCTTTCAAGCTTTCTCTTCAAGTTTCCCCCATAATAACGAAGGTATAATGGCTGCCAAAGACACTTACAAAGTGCCTTGACAAAGCTTAAATAAAAGCTCTCAAAACGAGCTCATTAATGCAAGTTGCCGACATTATCGTCCAGGATGATAGGCATATCATCCTATACAATCAGTTCAAATTCATCTCATCAGCCCGAGATGATTTGGGACGATCAGAAGAAAACTGGTTACGTCATCCTGGCCGATCTCATGATCATCCTGGACGATTAGTTTAAAACCAATTTCAATCGTGCTGATCATCGCCATAAATAGATTCTGGCAGATGCATCCTTGCTGATCCTATGATCGTTCCGGATGATGTGATCGTATCAATCATCCATTAATGCTTTCCAAAGATACCAGATCAATTTAGACATAATCTAGTTAGATTGTCCTGAACGATGTGTATATCGTCCTGGACGATTTCCTAAAATAATGAATAACTAATCTGATCATGGCGGCTAATTCTTTTTGAATTGAGCTTATCATCTTGGTCGATACAGGTATCATCTAGGTCGATTAACATATGACAGTTGCCGTAATGGGTATACCCTAATTAGGGTTTCTATTTTTGGACATATCATCCCGGACGATGTTACCAAAAATAGACATCTTTAGGGAGCAACAGAAAAACTTCCATGTTACAAAACATCAGTTTCCACACCAAATTATAATGGACTCAAGAAAGGAAAAAGTGTACAAACTGACTCAGACTTAGTCTACCCAATCTTGAGCTGGTTCCAAATCGCAGTCTGATCGTGTGGACCTGAAATATCAGTAGATAAGGCAGTTGTAGAGAAAAAAGAATGTTTGCTATCATAAAAATCATTATCCATAGATCCGTAACATTTGGTTCTTCTGGATGAACACATGTTGGTTTGAAGTAGGGGACAGTTTTAACTGCCATTAAAATTATATAAGTTCTGATCGTTCTGGGACGAACACATGTTCGTCTATACGATCATACTGGTCAAAAGTCTGTACGAATGGATTCTTTGTAAGTTGTGTTGATTACAAAAAAAGCCATTTGATTTTGTCGCTTTCGATCGTCCAAACAAAATTTTTTCGTACTTGATAATGAATTGAAAATTTTGTATGGGATGAAATTTTTTCGTCTGGGAAGAAATTTTTTCTTCTGGTTCAAATGTATCATTTTAAATAAATAGAAGGGCTTTTGAACTCAACCGTCATACTCAAAACTCCACTTTCAATCTCTTTTGTACTCTAGATCCTCTTCTAAATGGCGAGTTCAAGCAAGAGACAAAAGGTTCTAGCAAAGAAACCACATCAAAATTCCTCTAAAAATTTCCTTTCTAAAGCAAATGAGGAATCTTTTTCTAGGTTTGCCTCTGCGAAGATCACACCCTTAAGAATCCTTATCCAATAACAAATTACCTCTCATGTAATGAACTTATTTGCTTCAACTCAATTTAGTTTTATCCTTACCCTCGTCCATCTTTACAATAAGGAAACCTTCTACTTCATTCTCGCCAACATGTCTTTTAATTCTGACTACTCCATAATCTATTCCTTTATCTTCAGATAAAAAGTTGAAATCACCAAGCATGACTTAGGAGCCTTTTTGAATTTAAGGATAGCGGGAGCCAGAGCCCATCATTTGATAAACACTCATGATTATTTATGGTCTGAAATTAATAATTTGATGAGAGGGAACAATGTGAACGAACATCTGGCTAGAGTATCCGGTCTAGTTCATAATGCATGAATCATCCAGCATGTCCTTAGAACTTTCATAATTCCTAAAGCTGGTGATAGGATCAATATTACCACTCTTCTTACTATGGTGACTTTTTTTATCATGACTAAAGAACCTATAGATGAAGCCCAACTTATCCTTGACTATCTTTATGGGCTATCTCAAATTGGACATGTAGAGCATAAGAGAAAGAAGAACATCGCCTTAGGACATCTTGTTGCCTACATTCTGGAGAAAAAATACAATTTGATTCATCTTGATCAATAGTTTGAAGAACCGCTTTACTACAATGATGGATTATTTAGAGCAATCTTCCAAGAAGAACAAGTAGAACTCATGTCATTAGTGATATATAGGAAGAACCAGAAGCAGCACCTGCGCCTGCCAATGAACCAAATTATCCGGATTTGGTTCAAATATTTGACCGCTTAGAGACTCATTTTGAACAATACTTTGATCAAATTGAGACTCATCTTCAGCAGCAGGCCGCACAGTATCAGCATGACATGAGTTTTATGAGGGATCAGATGAATGATATCAGTACCAATGTGCTTATGATGAGTACTTACTTTAACATCTTTGGTGCTGCACCTCCTCCTCCTCCACCAGATCAGAGTCTTTCTCAATGATTGTAGCACTTAGTTTTATGTATTTTCTATAGTTTGTGTTTTAGATGTGTTTTCAGTTAGTTTTTTGTATTTTCTTTTCTTTAGATGTTTTGTTTCTGTATTGATATCCGGACCTTAAATTGTAATATCTTTATAGTGATATCAATTTATGTTCATATGTTTTGGATTTAATTGTATTGAAATGTGTATTAGCCTTTATGACAATCATTAGATTTTTTATCTTAATAGTGCTATACTTTGAAATGCAAGTCAAAATTAAATTCATTAGAAAATCAAATTTTTTTCAAAATTTAAGTTTTGCTTATAACTTGATATAATTAGAATTATCAATTTCATGTCTCTTATTTAGACGACATTAATTCTAATATTATTATTGCAACTATGATGTTTTTTTATTTTATATTTCACTTATAAATAAATATTTATGCACTTAGAAAAATTTGAAATTTTTTATTATTGATTTTGGAAAGATCAAAATTACTCTTGAAAAAATATACAAATGTACAAAAATCCAAAGAAATACATAATGGTTCACAAGTAGAAAAAGAGGCACAAAATAAGCCCAAAAAAAGATGCTAAAAAATGTGCCAATAATTTGAAAAAGATGCGCAAAGCGACATATGTTGTAATTATTTCTTTCCATTATATTTTAATCTCTTAATTCAAATTGATCTATTGTACATTTATATTCTGTATTGACATTTGAAATATACAAATTTTCTATTCATCCTAATTGCAATGATTTTCTTTATCTTAGTGTCAAAATTGACTCATGCTTTTGATATATTCTTTTTATTATCAATGTTATATATCTTCTTAAATTCTATGAATTAATAAGATTTGCCTAATGTTTTAATTTTAATTGCATAACTTACTTCAATCACTTTCAAGATTGAATTATCAAATGATTTTCACATGTCTGCTTACATTTCAAGTCTTTTTCTTCTTAACTTTTTGATATTGTCAAAAAGGGAGAGAAATTGTTTGTATCGTGGTTTTTGTTTTTGTTGATTCATATTGTGTATGTGTGTCTATTTTTTATTTTGTTTAGGGTTTTGTGTATGTTGTGTTTTTGTTTTATTTTTGTTTGTTATATATTTCCAAAAATACCTCCTTATTTACATGTGTTCATCAATTCAGGGGGAGTTTCAATTCCGGGGGAGTTTAGGAGATATTTTTTAATTTGAAAATTATACAAACAATAATTGTTTTCCCATCATCAAAAAGGGGGAGATTGTTAAGAGAGTTGCTATTTGCATGTTTTACATTCTTGCAACTTTTATAGTTTTGATGATTTCAAATATTATTATTTTGTGTATAGTTATCTTCTAACACTTCTTGGAAAGTTATTTTTGCTCTTGTGTATACTAATATTTCAGGAAAATCAAACTCCAGACTACAAAGACTTCAAATCAAATTCAGCATGAGATACTTTATGGATTTAAAACTTATATTTTTTCTTTGAATTAAGTTTTAAAAGTGAGTGATTGTAACTGAGTGAATACACACATACACTTAAGGAGATCTTGAGAAATTTATACTGATCATATGAGACGAACATAGTTCATACGGGACGATCAAGTCAGTTATCTCCTCATAAGAGCAATAGAACGAGCAAGAGTCGAAGGAAATTTTCTAAGTGCTGATCGTCCAGGACGAAGTGTATTCGTCCTAGGATGAAATGTTCTATGGAAATTTTTCATTCAAAAATGAAGTGTATTCGTTCCAAGATGAGTTGCTCTCTGGATTGCTTTCATCCAGGACGAAGTGTATACGTCCCGAGACGATTTTCTCTCTGTAAAACTTTCGTTCGGATGAACCTTAACTTCGTACCAGGACGAAGTGAACCGACTCTAAAAATTTAGTTTTGTTCTACAGTTTTTGGGAACCGACCTATGGCATAATCTTTCGTACAAGACGAACCTAGTTCGTATGGGACAATGTGTGTGTACGAAATCATTTCGTACCCATATACATTAGGTTTGTTTCCAACGCATTTAAGTAAAGTCGTCCAGGATATGCCACGATCGTACGGGACGATCCAATACGTATGACTTGAAAATTTGCAGTTTTTGGACGATTTTTTGTGTCTTTCCTATAAATAGTCCAAATTAAACTACCACATAATCTTTTTTCCCATTGATCTTCGTGCCTATTGAAAGAAGAGTCAAGGAGAGAGTGTGAGAGAGTATTCAGAAGAAGATTCTTACTACTTGAGCGAGAAGGTTTCACTTGGTGATTAAAGGTAAGAGTCTATACTTTTAATTTGAAATTACTTCACTCTTTTATTTCTTCCTTCAAGATTTCTTGTAAGAAGATCTATCAAGGATATCCGGTTCTCTGCCGACACTTAGTGAGTGTGAACAAATGAATGGTTCTCTGCCCACATTAGGAGAGTGTGAACAGCCGAAGGGTTCTCTGCCCACACTAGGAGAGTGTGAATAGCCGAAGGTTTCTCTACCCACACTAGGAGAGTATGAAAGGAAGGATGGTTCTCTGCCAACACTGGGGATGATATAAAATGATGATGGTTCTCTGCTGCACCGGGTAGTGGTGGAAAGAGTTTTTGTAAAGACTTATCCTCCTTGCTGTGGGTGCTAAAGGAGAGTCACTTATGGTATTAGTGCAATACTCGGAGGGTGCCTTCGAGGAGTGGATATTAGTCTAGTTTTAACCGAACCACTATAAATTTGTTGTTCTTTATTTTTCTGCTATTTTTATTTTAACGTTTAAAACTTGTGGTTGAAAAATCTATTTCTATAAAACTCACTAAAGGTAGTTTTCATTTCCAAATCTTAAGAGGGCAAAATTTTTTTTAAGGCAAAATTTTTTTTAATTACCAATTCCCCCCCCCCCCCCCCCCCCCCTCTTGGTTAGCCGTGGGACATAAGCTTAGGTTTAACAACCTAATTCTTAGTGAACGAGTTTCAACATTAAGGACCAGATTGGGTGTGATTGATATAAATTTATGAACTTGTTATTTTCTTATTTCTAAATCTTACGTTTTATTGCCTTTCTATTTATTTATCTTTGCTTACTAGTTTATGTTTCTCTTTTTTTTAGTTTTTCTTCTTTTGTGGTCACTACTAAAATGATATTTTATACCATGTTTTTATTTTTTGAAAATTTGTAGTCAATATTTTACATCTCTTAATCTGTTAAATGAAGAAAACACCGTTGATTGTGTCTCTTTATCTAACCTCTTTTAGTGGTGTAATTTTCTTTTCTAAATAAAAGTCTATCTAAAATTAACAACTAGACTTTACGATTGAGATCTTTTCTACCTTACTACACTAATCTATCTTATATTTATAATATTTAAAGTATTTATATTACTTTAAGATTTCTCATTATCCTATCATTGTATTTATCATATGATTTTGATTCTATTTTGTGATTGTTTTTCTCTATATTAGAGAGTGAGTTTTTCTTCTCTAATATCTATAAGATATACTCACAACTAAGAATATTTAAGAGTTTTGAAAGGGATCTAGCTTGCAAAAATAATAAAAAAAGTGACCAATGACACCAAAATAAAAGATGAGCAATTATGCCAAATTGAAAAAAAAAATGTACACAAAGTGTATCAAAAATCAAAAGATGCGCAAAGTGCGCCATTCAATTGACAAGCGGCATAAAATGAGCCCACCAAAAGCAAGTTCTCTTCTCTTTTCAAACTTTTTAAATCCTAGAAGAATACATGTATCACTTGAGATTTTCAAAGGCTTGATTTTGAATTTTGCGATTATGATAAATTAATTTGATACATTATTCTATAAGATATTTTTCTAGAACTAAGTCTTGAACGGTTCTTTTTTTTTTATCTAATTGGTTTCTCTGAGTTAGGTCTTTTGATTTTAAAAGATGGTTTTACCTTGAGAGGAGTTCGAGATAAGAGTTAACTGGATCGAATATTTTACCATTTTTTTATTTTGATGTTGTTAACTAATTGGTCTTACAATTCTTTAAAATTGATCACATGGAGACTGTGTCATATTATTCAGGCCTAGATTAAAAAAAAACTCTACTTTCATTCTTTTTTCTTTTCTAGTTTTTTCTTCACCTTTTTTGTGATGTCAAAAGGGGGAGTAGTGTTTGTAGTTATTTTCATTTTATTAGTTTTGATTGTTTAATTATTTGTCATTATCAAAAAGGGAGAGATTTTTGCGAATCTGATTTTTGGGAATATGATTTTGATGATAGCAAACACTTCTATTTCTCTACGACTGCCTTGCCTACTAATATTTCAGGTCCACAAGATCAAACTGTAATTTGAACTAGTTTGTATTATTGTTGCAAATCTGATTTCAACCTAAGGCTAGTTCACAATGGATTAACATAAGGGTTTTCTTCTATAATATTTGGTATAAACTTGTGTCTCTCTTAGAAAATTAAATATTTTGATTAAGGTTAATGATTTGTAATGTCTAATCATTTAATAGACATGAATGATCACCTTTGTTTGATAATATTCCTTTTAATTTTTGGAAAACTTGCATGTCTACATTTTTACAATCGCTTGATTGTCATTTGTCGATGCTTGTTAAAGAAGGTTATGCACCTCCGTATCATGAAATAAATGGCATTAAAATTGAACTTACTTTTACTTAATAGAATTTTGATAAAAGAGATTTAGTTAAACTTAAAATCATAGACCTCCCGAATTTAAATAGTATAGCTTTAAGTTGAGCAAAAGGCAGGCTGAAAATTTGGAGGGCCAGGATATTGGAAGTTGTATTTTAATTCTAAGATATAGGCAATGATATGTCCTAGGGCAAGATTGGGCTTCCTGTTATGTCCTGGATCTCGAATACTAGTCAGATGCTCAATGTAGCAAAAAATCAAATCAGTGGCATTGAATTTATGATGGGCTAAAATGTAGAAAGTGGTGATCGAAAGAAGATGAGTGATATGAATGCGATCACCAGCTTTTACAGGTATTGAGGTGTGAAGGACATGTTGGCTTGTCCTAGCATCATTGAGTAATGTGCTAGACTCTCTAATGTGAAAGTGAGCATTAGTATTTCTAAAAAAGTGGTTGGCCAAAGCCTAGTCGTAGTCAGGATAAGAATACAGGGTGTAGAGTTTGTCCCCTTTGGTGGAAATTTGTAAAAGCTCTTGACAGTCCTGATATGTGATTTCGACGGTATGTCGATTCATATAGGACCCGAAAGCAGTGAAAGAGAAATTTTTACAGAGGCTAGCAAAAAATTCAAAAAAAAGCTTGAAGTTGAAAGGGATAGTGAGAGTGAAAAGGAAGGTCAAGAAAGTGTGCGCAAAAAAATTTAGGACATCATAAGATAGAATATATGGGTTAACGGTTTGGGATACAGTGATCTCGACCATTTTATAGCTTAGATAGGCGACTTGATCAGCCGCATCAGTAAAGCTAGGATCCAGCTTTTCCCTTGAGGAACTCCTAGAAGCCATGTGAGACCTCTTTCCTCCTGCCATGACCAAGAACAATAAGGAAATAGGAAGTGAAAGACTGATGGGAGTAGAGTGTGCAAGAAAAAATATTTGGAATCCTCAAATTTTAAAGAATTGGTCCGATTGTCCAGGATGATCTCGAAATTGTCCAGGACAATCGGGTGCAATAATTATGTCTTGGACGATTGGTCAAAAAGGTAGTAATATCATCCAAGATGATCAGATATCATTCGGGATGATAAGTCATAGGCAATCATCCTGAGGAGACATTCCAGATGACTGTTAAAAAAGCAGATCGTCTAGGATGATTAGGTGGATCATCCGGATGATGCACAATAATGTATCGTACCGACCAAATCTAAAATGTTTAAAGCATTGCCATGTGTATCATCTAGGATGAACAGATGGTCATCCAGGATGAACAGATGGATCGTCCAGGATGAACAGATAGATCGTCCGAGATAATCATCAATAATTGATCATACCAGCTAAATTTAAAGGGTTTAAACGCATTGTCAAGTGTATCGTCTTCGACGAACAGGTGGATTGTACGAGATGTTTACCGATAATTGAGCAAAGGTAAGAATATCATCTAGGATGAAGAGAATCATCCAGGACGATCATAAATGATTTAAGCAGAAGTCAATCAGATCATCCAAGGTGATAGGGCATCGTCCAGGATGATTAAAAGCAAAAAGAGTAATATCAAACAATTAGATGGAACTTCAATAGTGAATTGAACCGATCATCCAGGATGATATGAATATTGGCCAGGATGATGTGATAAAAAAGTTTAAAATTGGATGATGGATGGAGATGATCAAAGAAGGCCTAAAAACACAACAACACCAATAAAAGATAAAGTAAAATAAGAAGATAGAAAATAAGAGATAAAAATAAAATAATAAAAAAAAATTTATCATTCTTTAATTTTTGATTTTTTTTGTTTAAAAAATAATGCATAAATATGATAAATTCTCTAAGTGATTGAATTTAAAGACTTGTAAGACCAATGATTCAACATCGTCAAAATATGAAAATGGTAGAATATCTGATCCTACTAACCCTAGCTCGGACTTCTCTCAGGGAAAAATTAACTTTTGAAAATAAGAAAACTAACTCATAATAAACCAATTAGATAAGAAAAAAGAGGTCCATTCAAAATTTGGTTTCAAAAAAATATCTATAGAATAATGCATCAAAATAATTTGCTACAATCACGAAATTCAAAATCAAGCCTTTGAAAATCTCAAGTGATATATAAATTCTTCTAAGATTTAAAAGTTTAAAAATAGAAGAGAACTTGCTTTTTGTGGGCTGATTTTATGCCTCTTATCAATTGAATGGCGCACTTTGCACGTCTTTTTTATTTTTGATACACTTTGTCTATATTTTTCAATTTGGCGTCATTGCACATCTTTTGTTTTAGTGTCATTGGCCACTTTATTATTATTATTTTTGTAAGATAGATCCCTTTTCAAAATTCTTAAATATTCTCAGTTGTGAGCATATCTTCTTGATATTAGAGAAAAAAAACTCACTCTCTAATATAGGGAAGAACAAACCACCAAATAGAATCAAAATCATATGATAAATACAACAACAAGATTTTTTACTAATTTGAAAGTAATATAAAGACTTTGAACATTATATTTATATGGTAGATTATTACAGAATGATAGAAAAGATCTTAATTACAAACTTTAGTTGTTAATTTGAGATAGATTTTAGTTTAAAAAATAAAATTATACCACTAAAAGAGGTTAGAGGGAGGGAAACAATCAACATTATTTCTCCCTTTAACTAATTTAGGGATGCTTAGACATTGATTATAAATTTCCAAAAAAACACAAGTCAAAATATCATTTCAACTAAAAAAGGAAAACCAAAAACATCAGAGATGTAATAATTATGAAATAACAGAAAAAATTAAAAAAACTAAAATAGAAAATAACAACAATCAACAGAGTAGTAAACATGCAATTCAAACTTTTATTAAGCAGCAAGTTTATGTAATTATGAGCCACAAGCCTCTACTGTTCAAGTATCATATGCTCTCACGAGGACTTTAGTGAGAGCACACCTACAAAAATCATCAACTGCCAGATTTAGGAACCCAAATAAGTTTGGGTCCCTTCTTATCAAATGAAGAATGTAATGCATGTGTATTATGATGTGAATCATGCAGTTTGGGTCTCCACACCCAATGTGTACTATGGTGAACAGTGAAAGTATGTGAAATGTGTCCTAGCATGTCACATGAGAAACATCTAACTCCTGGAAAAGGATTTACTAATCTGTTTGGGTTATAATGCCTCTTCCTAGGTTTTGGCTTTAGATCAAGTGTCGATGTATTCCAATTTCTCTCAAATGTATTCCATTTAGCTTTAAACCTCAACTTAACACTTTCTAAAGTAGCATTATCAACATTCAAATAGTGCTTTTTATGCTCAAATTCTTTAATAATTTTTAAAATCAGATTCAAGTGAGGTGTAGGATGCTTTCAAAAAATCATACTCAATAATAAAATCAAAATGAATTTTATTTAAATCATTAAATTCATCAAGTAAATACATGTGATTTCTATCAAGTAGAGTGTGATCTTTACTTTGAGTTTCATGCTCTTTTTACAAATTCAAAAACTCCAAGTTTAAACTAGCATGCATTTTCTTAAGTTTTTTATATGATGCATGAATTTTCTCACAAATTTTAAGTAATTAATCATAGGTTGGTTTACATACCTCTTTTTAATAGGATTGACCAAGATGATCGCACATTAAGCACAAGTTTTTTATCTCCTCTTTTGCTTCAGTCTCATATGAGTTAGATTTAGAATTTGCCCAGAAAGAATTTTCATACTGCTTCTTATCCTTCCAATATTTGGGTTTCTCTCTAGCCTTGTCCTTGCTTGGATGCTCCTTATGTGTAAGATAATCAGCTTTAAAATGTCCAAGCTTCATGCATTTGAAACAAACAACATTAGAATAACTTCTATAATTTTTTCTATCCTAGCCTCTTTTCCACTTCTTATGATACCTATTTTTCTTCCTTAGAAAGCTTTTAAATTGCCTAGTGTTGAAGGCAACATCATCATTTTTAGATCTAAAAGAATTAGTATCCATGATGTTAGCTTTTTATGCCACAGTTTTCTCTTTTTTTTTTCTCACCTGCATCAAGATTTCTTTCATTCACCCCTTGCTCATAAGCAATGAGTGATCCAAGTAATTATCAATATAATAAGTATTTAAATCTTTAGATTCGATAATTGTTGTGATCTTAGCATCAAAAGAAGAAGGAAAGCATCTCAAATTTTATTGACTCTTTCATAATTAGTTAGCTCTCTTCCTAAAGCATGTAATGAGGTGAAAATTTGAGTAAACTTAGTTTACATATTAAAAATTGTTTCATAAGGTTTCATACAAAAAAGTTCTTAGTTATGCAATAAAATATTCAACCTAGATTGTTTAAATTCATTGGTTCCTTCATAAGTGACACATAATCTATCCAAAATTTATTTACCAGTTGCACAAGTTGAAACACGCATATAATCTTCAGATTTTAAAGCACAGAAAAATAGTTTAAGTATTTGGCATTAAGTTGTGCAAAATCACTTTCATCAAAAGTCCATTCAGTAAAATGAAGTTTAGTTTTAATACCATTTATTTCATGTGAAGGAGGTGTATAAACTTCTTTAACAAGCATCCACATATGATAATCAAGCAATTGTAAAAACGTAGACATGCAAGTTTTCCAAAATCAAAAGGAATATTGTTAAATAAAGGTTATCATGTAATAGAATATCCTTACAATGTATTACAATTATCAAAGTTAGCCATGGTTCTAAATTTAAAAGTTTTAAAAAATTTGATTTTATGAATCCAGCTCTGATATCACTTGAAAGTTTGTTAGGAATGTTAAGCCCTTATGAACTAGCCCAAGGCTAACCAAGAGGGGGTGAATTGGTATTTTAAAAAATCTTTCAATCAAAAATACAAACTCCAACAAAACTAAAATTCACCACAAAGAAATTTAAAATGCAAAAATTAAATGTGAAAAAAGCAATAGTAAAGAATACATAAATTTATAGTGGTTCGATCAACTTGACCTAGATCCACTCCCTGGAGGCTCCCTTCGAGTATTACACTAAACTCAGTGATTCTCCTATTGACCCCACAGTAAGGTTGAGAAGCCTTTACAAAACCTCCTTTCCACCGACATCAGATAGGCAGTGAACCCAACTCCTTTTATTTCCTCTTGAAGTAGGCAGAGAACCTTGATCGATTGCTGAAGTAGACCTCCATTGAACCTCCAAGGATAAGGGATGACGGTCAGAGAAGATGACTTGGATTATATCTTAGAGTGACCTTTGTGAAACCCCTCACAAGATTCTCTCTCTCCCTCCCTCTCCTCCCTCTCCTCCCTCTCCTCTAGTCTCTCTCAGGTCAGTATAGTAGTAACAGATGATCTCTTGAAAGGAACAAAAGATCTTAAATACAAGAGCTTTGGAATAGCTCTTAATTATAATAAACTGATTTTATCATTCATGACAATATAAATATCATCATGTACGATCAGTGTAAATTAAGCTCAATCATTTAGGATGATTTGAGACGATCAAAAGATTTTTGTTCATATCATTCAGACCGATATGATATCATCTTGTATAATTAGTACAAATCGTTGAATATCATCCAGACAATCACACTGAATGGATGTTTGGATGAAGAAAAAAAAGCTTGATCATCCAGGCCGATCTCATGATCATCCCGGATGATGAGTTCAAATTCATGAAAATTGTCTAGAGCATCACCTTGAATAGTAGC
Organism: Dendrobium catenatum; assembly: GCF_001605985.2. Lineage (NCBI taxonomy): Eukaryota > Viridiplantae > Streptophyta > Magnoliopsida > Asparagales > Orchidaceae > Dendrobium > Dendrobium catenatum. The sequence goes on along the minus strand of NW_021318495.1, from coordinate 245,121 downwards.
TGGTCGATGTGTGATCGTTCAGGAATAACTAAGGTTTTTTTGAACTGATCGTCCCAGCCAATCCTGTGATTATCCAGGATAATATGATCGAGCAACCTTGTCTATGTATAAATGTATTTTCCTTAGAATAAACATTAATTACTTTCCTTAATTACCAGATTAATTTAGGTATAATTATGTTGCATCATCAAGGATGATGTCCTAGATGATGTCAAAAAATAAATAATACCTAAATATATTTGGTGACTAATTCTTTCTGATATGAGCCTATCATCCTGGCCGATACAAATATCATCTAGGACGATGAGCTTAATGACTGCTTCCTTAACCTATTACGAATCTGTTTTATGGATTATGATTTTGATGATAGCAAATACTCTTATTTCTCTATGACTACCTTATCTACTGATATTTCAGGTCCACAAGATCAGACTTCAATTTGGAACTAACTCAAGATTGGGTAGACTTGGTTTGAGTCAGTTTGTACCACTTTTTCCTTTCTTGAGTCTATTGTATTTAGTGTGGCTCCATATACTATGTAACTCTACACACACACACCTTGGAAGAATTTCTAACTGTTCCTTAGAGTTTACTATTTTTGGTATATTATTTGGGATGATATTTATATCGGTCTTGATGATGGGTTCAAAAATAGAAACCATAATTAGGGCATCATCCTCATTAAGGCAGTTGTCATTAAGCCGATCGGCCTGGACGATCCTTGTATCGGCCAGGACGATAGAGTCAAATTAGAAAGAATCAGCCGGCATGATCAATTTAGGTATTATTTATTTTAGGACAACGGCTAGAATGATCTCTACATCGTCCTGGATGATGCAACACAATTATATCTAAATTAATCAGGTAATTATGAAAAGAAATTAAGGCTAGTTGATATGATCACATCGGCTGAGCTGATCGCCGGGTCGGCCAGGACGATGTCCTAGACGCTTAACATCGGTCTGACTCTATTCCGGTTGATTTTCAGGATGATTGTACTCGAATTTGAACTAATCGTCCAGGATGATATTATATCGGCCTGGACGATGTAACAAATTTTCTTCTGATCATCCCAAATCGTCCCAACTGATTGAGCTTATTTTGTACTGATCAGCCAGGATAATATTCATATCGGCCTGGACGATAAAGTCTACAAGTTGCATTAATGAACTCATTTTGAGATCTTCTATTTAATATTTTGACAAGGCACTTTTGTAAGTGTCTTTGGCAGTCATAGTAGCTTCATTCTTTTGGGGGAAACTTGAAGAGAGAGCTTGAAAGGGAGTGAGGAAAGGGTGAAATTTGAGAGAGGGAGAAGATCCTATGAGTGGGGACTCAAGGGAGTGTGGAGGGGGATTCCACATGGTTGCTCCGACAAGCTTGCACCTTTGTACCGTCAGATTCAAGGCTTATCTTGAGGGAAGTTCACAGAAGAAGAAGATCTCCTTGGTGTCAAAGGACCCGGCGACTCCGTCGCACCAGGGAAGGTGGAAGTGATTTTGTAACAGCTTCTCCGCCTAGCTGTGGGGGCTAAAGGAGAGACACTTAGTTTAGTGCAATACTCAGAGAGTGCCTCCGAGGAGTGGACGTAAGTCAAGGTTTGACCAAACCATTATAAATTTGGTGTGTTCTTTCATTTATTATTCCCGCATTTAATTTTTTATTGCATTTTCTTTGTGGTGAATTTTGGTTTGGTTTCAGTTTTATTTTAATGATATTTAAAATATCAATTCACCTCTCTCTTAATTAGCCTTGGGCCAGTTCATAAGGGGCCTAACATTCCTAACAAACTTTCAAGTGGTATCAGAGCGGGATTCATAAAATAAGCTTTTAAAAGCTTTTGATTTTTTGATCCATTACTAATTTTTCTAATCATAATATTGCATAAGGTTATTCAATCACCAAACCACCTTTGTTTGAAAATATTACATTTGATTTTTGAAAAATTCACATGTCTATATTTTTGCAATCAATTGATTTTCGTTTGTGACATATGATTTTAACTAATTATTCTTTACCGTCACGTGTTATAGATGGAATTAAACACTATATTCCTTTTAATCAATGGAATAGGGAAGAACAAATTAATGCTCAATTTAATGCAAAATTTTTAAACTTTTTTTTGTACTTTAAATTCTGAAGACGTTATGTTAGTTTCCAGGTGCACTACTGGTAAGGAAATTTGTGATAAATTACACACCATATACAAAGGCAATAGTGAAATCAAGCAATCCAAGTTGAATTTTTTAATGCATGATTATGAACATTTTTGAATGAAACCTTATGAGACGATCTTAGACATGTATACTAGATTTATTCAAATTGTTACATCATTGCATGCTTTAGGAAAAGAGTTTTCAAACATTGAAAAAGTTAATAAAATTTTACGTTGTTTACTTGATAAGTTTGATGCTAAATTTGTTGTTATTTGTGAATCAAAGAATTTGAATGAGTATTCTATTGATAATTTGATTGGCTCACTCATTGGCTACGAGCAAAGTTTGGGTCAAAGACTTTTTAATGCAGGTGAAACAATACTACTAAATGCTGAAGACATGGAGCAAAGTGGCTTAGTTGGTGACGAATGTGATAGCTTGTCAAGCAAACTAAAAAGCTCACCAAAGCATAAGCCTCAACAAAAGTGGAATAAAGGTAAAAATGGTAAGAATGGTAAGATTACTTCTGACATTATTTGCTTTAGATGTAGGAAGCCTGGACATATGAAAAATCAGTGCCCTAATTTCAGAACTCATCCTAAAAAAGAAAAGGTTAAATCTAAGCAAATTATAGAAAGGGCAAGTAATATAAAGTAAAAAAATTTCTTGGATAAACCTAGCTTCTGAATCATCAGACCAGGAGCAAGATACTATCTAAATTTGTTTGTGTGTTTATTTGTTTGTGTTGTGTTTTATTTTTTTATTATTTTATGTATTTATTTTATTTTCCTTCATTTTTGTTTTTTTTTATTGCTTTAAAATTTTAAATTAGCTTTATACTTAGTTTTGTGAAGTTCCCTCTGATCAACACACACATTTACTTTTCTAAAAATGAAAAACCTTACCTCCTATTTTTCTTAAATTCTTATGTAAGTTGGGGTTGAATTCTCTAAAAACAGTCAAAGGAAGGAAACTCATGATTTTGCCTCTCTATCTCTTCTCTTAAAATGGTTATTTTACTTTTGATTAAAAATATTCATTATATTATAAATTGGATTTTGAAACTTATCTTTTTCATCTCCTTTTGAAACTAATCTTTTTCATCTCCTTACATTTTGTTCATCGCATTGAGATTCTTTGCATGTTATTGAATCTATCTTATAATTTTCTTAATCAAGTAGTTCCCTTTATCAATAAAATTGATTTACTTTTGTTTTTAAAATTTCAGAAAGGTAGTATATTTAAAAAATAAAATAAAATATGGCCAATGATGCCAAATCAAAAAAAAGGTGGCCAATGATGTCAAATCAAAAGATGCGCAATTATGCCAAATTGAGAAAGAAACACAAAGTGTATCAAAAAGTAAAAGATGCGTAAAGTGCACCAAAAACTGACAAGAGGCATAAAATGAGCCCAAAATGGGTATGCTTACTTTTTTTTATTTTACTCAAAGCTTAAGAAAACCTATGATAATTTCGATACTTGATCTTGAAAATCATGATTCTTGATTCAAAAATTTTTGCATTAATCTTCTATTAAATATTTTTTATGAAAGGAGTTTTAAAAAATTATTGTTTCTTCTTCTAATTTATTCCTTGATTTAAAAATTGGATTAAAAAGTTTTTTGAGTCTTTAAAAGAACTTGAGCTTGGATTAACAAATTCTGAATTTCTAACCTTTTTTGGATTATGCATTGTCAATCCATTCCATACTATGTTTTTGAATAAAATCAAAAGATAATTTTCTCATTTTAAGAATATTTGATTTATTCACTAGATCAGGGATTGTTTTGCTTTTTATTGTTCTGATTGTTTGTGCTCCTCCTCTTTTTGATAATGTCAAAGGGGGAGAACGTATTGTTGTATTTGTATCTTTTTTTCCTTTAAAAAAATTAAAAACTCAAAAATTTAAATTTCCCCTACTTTTTAAAGTTTTTTTTTAGTAAGGGGGAGATTAGGAGAAAATGTTTTCTTTTTTGTAAATTCAACCTGTAATGTTTGCCATCATCAAAAAGGGGGAGATTGTTGCGGATCTGTTTTCATGGATTATGATTTTGATGATAGTAAATACTCTTATTTATCTATGATTGCCTTATCTACTGACATTTTAGTTCCAAAAGATCAGACTATAATTTAGAACCACCTCAAGATTGGGTAGACTAGGTCTGAGTCAGTTTGTACCACTTTTGTCTTTCTTGAGTCTATTGTATTTGGTGTGGCTCCTGATGCTATGTAACTCTACACACATACACCTTGGAAGAATTTCTGACTATTCCCTAGAGTTTACTATTTTTGGTAAGATCGTTCGGGAAGATATTTATATCGGCCTGGACGATCAGTTTAAAAATAGAAACCATAATTAGGGCATCATCCTCATTAAGGAAGTCATATTAAGCCGATCGGCCTAGATGATCCATGTATCGGCTAGGACGTTGGACTCAAATTTGAAAGAATTAGCCGCCATGATCAATTTTGGCATTCTTTATTTTAGGACATTGGCTAGAACGATCTCTACATCGGCCTGGAATTTGCAGCACAATTATGCCTAAATTAATCCTATAATTATAGAATGAAATTAAGGCTGATTAATACAATCACCTCAACTGGGCCGATCATCGGGTCAACCAGGACAATGTCCTGGATGATTAACATCGGCCAGATTATATTCCAGGCAATATTCAGGATGATTGTACTCAAATTGGAACTAATCATCCAAGATGATATTGTATCGGCCTAGATTATGTAACAAATTTTCTTCTAATCTTCACAAATCATCCCGATTGATTGAGCTTATTTTGTACTGATCAGCCATGATGATATTCATATCGTCCTAGGCGATAAAGTCGGTAAGTTGCATTAATGAGCTCATTTTAAGATCTTCTATTTAAGCTTTTGATATGACACTTTTGAAAGTTCGTTAGGAATGTTAAGCCCTATAGAACTGGCCCAAGCTAACCAAGAGGGGGGGTGAATTGGTATTTTAAAATTTCTTTTCACAAAGAACAAAGATCGCAAATCAAAACCAAATCACACCACAAGAGAAAAATAATGATGAAATTTAAAGTGCGGAAGCAAGAAAATAATAACATAGAAATTTATAGTGGTTCGGTCAACTTGACCTACGTCCACTCCTTGGAGGCACCCTCCAAGTATTGCACTACAAAACGTGTCTCTCCTTTAGCCCCCATGGCTAGGCGGAGAAGCCCTCACAAAGAAGTCCTTTTCGCCACCCCGGCAAGGCAGAGAACCTATCTCCTTTTGCTTCCTCCTAAAGCTGCCAGAGAACCACAATCCAGTGCTGAAAACCTTACCTCTACCGACCCTTCCACGGACAAGAAACTCTAGACGAAAGACAAGCAGAGCGATCCTTGAAGCAACCCTTGTGAATCCCCTCACAAACTCCCCCACACAAGATCGTCTCTCTCTCCCAATCTCTCTTTCTCTCCTCAAGGTCTTCTCAGGTCAAGGCAACAGCCAAAGGTGTTCAAAAACGTGACAAGAGCGCTTAAATAGAAGAACTTCAAAGGAGCTCATTAATTGCAAATTGCCGAC
>NW_021318495.1:234820-237939 GCF_001605985.2 Dendrobium catenatum | reverse complement strand
TAGAAAGTAGTTAGGGAAAGTAGAGGAGTGATGTGGATTCGGTCCCCGGCTTTTGGAATTATGGAGGTGCGAAGGACATGTTGGATTGTCCTAGCATCTTTGACTAAAGAGCTAGTCTCTCCAACATGAAAAGGTGCATTGGTCTGGCGAAGGAAGTGATTTATTGTGGACCAGTCAAAGTCAGGATCTAAAGCGATTAAGTGCAGCTTATCCCCGGTGGTGGATAGCTGTAAAAGTTCAACACAATCTTGATATGTGATTTTAACAGGGCGGCGATTCACATAGGAAGTCAGGGCAGTGAAGGTATGATTTATGCGAAGGTTTGAGAAGAATTCTCGAAGAATCTCAGTATTAAAGGGGAAAACGAGAGACAGAATGAAACAAAGGGAGGTGTGAGCGAAAAGATCCATTACATAATACGAAATGTGGGCAGGATTGATGATTCTGGAGACAGTTATCCCACATTCTTTGTATCGATGGTAAGCAGCTTCATCTTCTGCCTCCCTAAAATGAGAGTCAATCCTAGCCCTCGAAGAACTCCCAAAAAATTGTCAAGCATGATTCCCTCCAACCATAGAAAGGAGTTAGCAAAAAAACTCAAGAGGAGAAGGGTGAAGTGGAAAACATGGCTGGAACGGCCAGAATTTAAAGAAAATGGCCATATCATCCAGGCCGATCACAGAATCGTCCAGGACGATATGGTACAATAATTGCATACAGGCCGATTGGTCAAAAAGGCGGTCCGATCGGCCGGGCCGATCAGATATCGGCCAGGCCGATTAGAGACAGGTGATAATCCCGAGGAGTCAAGCCGGACGACCCGTTGAAAAAGCAGATCGTCCGGGCCGATTATGTGTATCATCCAGGATGATGCACAATAATTGATCGTACCAATCGAAGTTAAAACGTTTTAAATCAGTGCCACATGTATCGTCCAGGACGAACAGTGGATCGGCCAGGATGATTGTCCAACAATGGATCGTCCGGGGACAATTTTAATGATTTTAAATGAACGACACGTAGATCGTCTAGGACGATCAAGTGTGTCGGCCAGGACGATGTTCATAAAATTCATTGGCCATGATAAAAAAGTTATCGGCCAAGACTATCAACATGATTGCAACAGAGTTCAATCAGATCGTCCAGGATGATAATGGATCGTCAAGGATGAAGAATTGTAGTAAGCACAGAGAAGTTCAGCAGATGGAAGTTTGAAGGGAATTTGTCTTATCGTCCAGGACGATAAAAGTATCGGCCATGACGCTTTTACTAGAATTTGAAAAATTATGAAAGATGGTGATGATCAAAGCTCTCAAAAATAAAATAAAATAAATGCAGAAAGAAAGAAAAAGAATAGTAGTAAAAAGCTAAAAAACAAACAAATGAAAAAAAAACAATTTTTTTTTTGTAGCAAAGCATTTCATATGAGAAAAGTCTCAAAAAATTTAAACCTTAGAGTTCCAAGAGATCAAGGAGTTTAACAAATCCTAATCAGAAGAAGGTAGAATATCAGATTCTTGTAACCCTAGATCGGACATTCTTCAGGGTAAAAATTTTCTTTTGAAAAACAAAAGACTAACTCAGAATACCTTAAAAGGATAAAAAGAAGATCCGTTCAAAACTTGTTTACAAAGAAAATATCTCATAAATAATAAAACAAAGTATTTTGTCTCAATCATGGAATTTGAAATCAAGCCCTTGAAAGTATCAATTAATCAATGAGTTCTCTAACTTTTAAGAGTTTAGAAAAGAGAGAATAGCTTGCATTTAGTGGGCTCATTTTATGCCTCTTTTCACTTTGATTGGCTCTTTGAGAATCTTTTGATCTTTTGATACACTTTTGTGTATATAGTTTTCTTTTCAATTTGGTGTCATTGGCCTCTTTCCTTTTTAATTCTAGCAATCTAAAAACTCTTTAACAAACCCTTTAAAAAAATAAACTTAGTTGTGAGTATATCCTCCAAATATTAGAGAATAGGAGCTCTCTCTCTAACATAAGGAAGAATAAGTCACAAAACAAAGTCATAATCATGTGATAAATGCAATGGCAAGATTTCAATTAATATGAAAGATATATAAGAACTTTGGCTATTATACATAAGATAAATGATTGTAACAAGAAAAAGGATCTTAATTACAAAAACCATTGGTTAAAAATGAGTTTAGACTTTTGTTTAGAGAAGAAAATCAGACCACTAAATAAGGTTAGAAGGAAGAAAACCATCAACGATATTTCTCCCTTTAACCAATTTAGAAAAGCTAAACACTATCTCCAAAACTCCAAAATCTAAAAGCTTGAAAAGATTCAACATATGGAAAACCAATCATAAAAGGCGACGTAAAAACAAAATAATCTAAAATAACAAAAAGCTAGCACACAACAACACAAAAAAACTTAAAACAACACTAATCAAAAACGTATTTCAAGAATTTATTGAAGCAGCAAGTTTAAGCATTTATGAGCTGCGAGCCTCCATATGTCCAATTATCTTATGCTCCCATGAGATCTTTGGTGAGAGCACACCTGAAAAAGCTCAACAACAGTCAGATTTAGGAACCCAACCTAGTTTAGGTCCCTTCTTTAGAAAAGTAGAATGCAAGCAGGTGTGGTATGCTATGAATCATGAACTTTAGGTCTCCACACCCAATGTGTACTATGGTGAACAGTGCAAGTGTGTGAGATGTGTCCTAGCATGCCACATGAAAAACATCTAACTCCTAGAAAAGGATTTCTTAAATGGTTTGAGTTATAATGCCGCTTCCTAGATCTTGGTTTTAAATCAAAAGTGGCTGTCTTCCAATTTCCTTTATGTGAATCCAATTCGTTCTTTAGTCTCAAGTTTGTATTTTCCAAAACATTATTATCAATCCTCAACTTTTCTTCTATCCCTTGAGATTTCTTAAACTTAGACTCAAGTGAGGTGTGTAAAGCTTTCAATGCAACATGCTCATCAATTAATTCCAAATTTTTTTTATTTAAATCATCAAATTCATCAAGTAAAGCTATGTGATTTGAATCAATCGTAAAATGATCTTTGAGAATAATTGCATACTCTTTTTGTAAATTGGAAAGTTCTAACTTTAAACTAGCATGAGTCTTTTTAAGTTTTTTGTATGAT
>NW_021318495.1:232809-234720 GCF_001605985.2 Dendrobium catenatum | reverse complement strand
ATAAAATTTCTTTTCACAAAGAACAAAGATCACAAACCAAAACCAAATCACACCACAAGACAAAAACAATGCGGAAATTTAAAGTGTTGAAGCAAGAAAACAATAACACAGAAATTTATAGTGGTTCGGTCAACTTGACCTACGTCCACTCCTTGGAGGCACCCTCCATGTATTGCACTACAAAATGTGTCTCTCCTTTATCCCCCACAGCTAAGCAGAGAAGCCCTCACAAAGAAGTCCTTTTTGCCACCTCGGCAAGGCAGAGAACCTATCTCCTTTTGCTTCCTCCTGAAGCTGGCAGAGAACCACAATCCAGTGCTAAAACTTTACCTCTACCGACCCTTCCACAGACAAGAAACTCTATACGAAGAAGAAGCAGAGCGATCCTTGAAGCACCCTTGGGAATCCCCTCACAAGCTCGCCTCACAAGATCCTCTCTCTTTCCGTCTCTCTCTTTCTCTCCTCAAGGCCATCTCAGGACAAGGCTGAAAGTTCGTTAGAGATGTTAAGCCCTATCAACTTAGTCCCAAGCTAACCAAGAGGGGGGGGGGGGGAATTGGTATTTTAAAAAAAAAATTCACAAAGAGCAAAAACACATAAACCAAAATCACACTACGTGAAAAATAAATGCGGAAATAAAAGTGAGGAAGCAAGAAACAAGAACACAAAAATTTATAGTGGTTCGGTCAACTCGACCTACGTCCACTCATTGGAGGCACCCTCCAAGTATTGCACTACAAACGTGACTCTCCTTTAGCCCCCACGGCTAGGCAGAGAAGCCCTCACAAAGAACCTCTTTTTGCCACCCCGGCAAGGCAGAGAACCTATCTCCTTTTGCTTCCTCCTGAACCTGGCAGAGAACCATAACCAGATACTGACTCCTTACCTCTACCGACCCTTCCACGGACAAGAAACTCTAGACAAAGAAGAAGCAGAATGATCCTTGAAGCAAGCCTTGTGAATCCCCTTACAAGCTCCCCCTCACAAGATCCTCTCTCTCTCCCTCTCTCTCTTTCTCTCCTCTAGGCCTTCTCAGGTCAAGGCAGCAACCAAAAAGGTTTTCAAAACATTGAACAAGAGCTCTTAAATAGAAGAGCTTCAAAGGAGCTCATTAATTGCAAGTTTCTGACATTATCGTCCAGGCCGATATTGACATCGGCCTAGCTGATCAGTACAAATCTCAGAAGATCGGCCAGAGCATCGCCCTGAATGCAAACTTGGATGATTTAAAATTAGCTTGATCATCCAGGCCGATCGCACGATCGTCCTGGCCGATTAGTTCAAATCAGAGGGAAATCTTCTAGAGCATTGCCCTAAATTCGAGCTGGCGAATATTTATTGTCCTGAAGTAACAAAGGTTTTTGAATATATCATCCTGACTGATTCTGCGATCGTCCAGAATGATATGATCGTATCAATCATCCTCAATTACTCCCTTGATTTCCTGATCAATTAAGGCATATTTTGTGAATATTGTCCAGGCCGATCAATGATCGTCCTGGCCGATAATTTAAAAATATAGTATACCTTAATTGTCTTTGGCGGCAACTTCTTTCTGCTTTGAGCTTACCGTCCTGGCCGATACACGTATCATCCAGGCCGATATTTTAATGACGGCTGCCTTAATTAAGAATTCATATTTAGACTTTCTGTTTTAAGCCTGATCATCCAGGACGATGTAAATATCGTCCTGGCCGATATGAGTAAAAATAGAAATTTTAAATCTCTCAAGTGAGTGTGTGTAGGGTTACTTAGCATCAGTCTCTTTGACCATTACAAATAGACTCAAGAAGAGAAAAAACAAAGTACAGACTGACTCAACCCTAAACCTACACAATCTTGAACTATCTTCGTTTGTTTGTCTGATCTTCGATTCCTGAAAAGTTAGAAGCAACAAGCAGTCCAAGAGAA